>NW_024080825.1:1843157-2095536 GCF_003009895.1 Hyaena hyaena | reverse complement strand
GAGAGAGAGAGACAGCATGAGCAGGGGAGGGTCAGAGAGAGAGGGAGTCACAGACTGAAACAGGCTCCAGGCTCTGAGCTGGCAGTCAGCCCAGAGTCCGATGCGGGGCTCGAACCCACGAACCGCGAGATCATGACCTAAGCGAAAGTCGGACGCTTAACCGACTAAGCCACCCAGGCGCCCCTGTCTATGCTTTTTATTCTCATTCTTTTATATCTAGCCACTCTACTGAGTGTGCAGTGGCTTATCGTTGTGGTTTTAATACACATTTCCTGATGATTAATGTGGTTGAACATTTTTTCGTGTGCTTCTTGATTAATAATATATCTTCTTTTGTGAGTCAAGGGGTCCTTGGAGAAATTGCTAAGTCCAGAGCCAGAGCAGGAAAAGTACAAGATGAACCTGGAATACCTTGTTATGCCAGAAGGTAAGGAAGTGCTTTAAAAATATTATGTAGGAAGGGGGTGCCTGGGCGGCTCAGTCAGTTGGGTGTCCAACTTCGGCTCAGGTCATGATCTTGTGGTTCGCTAGTTCGGGCCCGCGTCGGGCTCTGTACTGACAGCTCTGAGTGTGGAGCCTGCCTCAGATTCTGTGTCTCCCTCCCTCTCTGGCCCTCTTCAGCTGCACTCTGTCTCTCTTCCTCAAAAATAAACATTAAAAAAATAATTGAAAAATACACACCGGAGAAACTGGATAACACATTAAGTAAGTGATCACAATTCATTTTTCACCAATAAAGAGCAGATGAATTTCACAAACTTTCAGATGTGATTTTCCTAACGAGAATATGTAAGTTATGTGCAATTCTAGCCAAATAGGCATAACCTAAATCTAGTCATGAGGAAATATTACAGAAACCCTAACTCAAGGATATTCTATAGAATATTCGGTCTATAGTCTTCAAAAGTATTAATGATTAGAAAGACAAAGACAGACTGAGGGACTGTTCCAGAATCAGGGTGACCAAAAAGGCATGACAATGGAGTGCAATATTGATTCCTGGATCTGATCCTGCATAGGGGAAAAAAATTGCTAAGAACAACATTATTGAGTCAGTTGCAAAAATTGGAATGTGTATCATGGATTAATCAAAGTAATATGTCAACATTAAATGTCTTCAATTTGATCACTGTAATGTGCAAATAGAAGGGCACACCCATATTTAGGACATATGCTGTGAAGTATTTAGAGTAAGGGAGCAAGATGTATGCAACCTCCTCTCAAAACCTGTTCAGAAAATATTAGGTGTGTATACAATATATGTACATATGCATACATACATGCCTATAATATATAAATATATATGGATAAAGAGAATGAGAAAACAAATATGCAAACTGTTAAAAGTTGGTGAGCCTGAATAAAGTGTATTCTGAGTTCCCAGTATCCTGGCAACTTTAACGTAAGTTTGAAATTATTTCAAATAAAATGTTTTTTCAGGCCTCAAAAAATAAGGTACCATGGCAAGCCAAGGCCACCACAAACCCAAGTGACACGGAAGCAGAAATTGGGAGCTAGCTAGGGTCCTGTCACAAAGATTGGTGTGGGTTCCCTGAGGGGACGCGGAGGCAAGCGGCTCTGAGAAGGAGAGCATGGCTTGAGTGCCTGACAGTGCATCCTTGAGCTGCCCCAGAAGGCCTGGGGACTTTGGGGCTTGGGCTCCCCCCGGTGAGGCTGACCCTTTCTGCTTCTTGTGTGGTGAAGGGCGAGCGCCTGGGCTGCAACAATATGGAAACAACTATTTTGTTCTCTCTCTTTCATTGTTGGATTGGACACAGGGGGTGTGGGAGGTGTGGGGGCTGAGGGGGGAGTGGTCTCAATCTAGGGCCTGGAGATTTGAATGGGAAAAAAATCTTTAACTGATGACTCCTTGAAAATTAGCAGTCTATATTTTTTTTTAATTTTTAAGGTTTATTTATTTTTGAGAGAGAAAGAGAGCACGAGCAGGGAATGGGGGTGCAGAGAGAGGGAGACACAGAATCCGAAGCAGGCTCCAGGCTCTGAGCCCCAAAGTGGGGCTCGAACCCATGGACTGTGAGATCATGACCTAAGCCAAAGTAGGACGTCTAACCGACTAAATCACCCAGCAGTATCTTTAAATGAAAAAATAGGCAACAAACTCCAGTAGAATTAGCAGTAACTGATAGAAACTACACGTACCGTCATGTCATATCCCAGCTGTTGCAGATATCTTGATATTCTTGCTACTGCAGCCCCGCCTTCTGGATCTGAACAACTCTGAACAGACGTCCTTGAGGGCTTGTGGTGTTTACTTATTGCTTAATCCTTATGCATAAGGTATGGCATTTAATAGGGGCTCAGAATTGTTTGTTGGAGTGAATTGATTTCCGTATCTCTGTTAATGTCTTTTTATATGGAAATCCAAAGACCCATATCCAAATCCAAAGATGATCTAGATCTAGATCATCTGTATTTTTTTTAAACCCAAGTTCTTGGAAGGGCTCCTGGGTGGCTCAGTTGGTCGAATGTCCAATTCTTGATTTTGGCTCAGGCCATGATCCAGGGTTATTGGGCTCCGCGCTGAGTGTGGACCCTGCTTGTGATTCTCTCTCTCTCCCTTTTTCTCTTTCCTTCTCTCCCTTTCCCTCCTTCTCTCTTTCTCCCTTCCTCCCTCTCTTCTTCTCTCTTTCTCCCCCTCTGCCCCTCTCCCCTAGTTGCTTATGCTCTCGCTCTCCCTCAAATAAAAATTTTTAAATAACCAACATCTCAGAAACAGAAGTTATTTCTTTTCCTCTCTTGGGTCCACAGACAGGCCACCATTTGGCCTCTTCCACCGGTCATCGTATTTCCCCTTGGCTTACTGAATTCCTCCCAATATCAGACAGTCAGATACCAGCCACTGAAGAACACGCTATTCTTTGATATCCGTGTCAGACATCCTGTTTTTCTTTGACAACCATCATTTAGAAAAGGGATCTCACTTCCTGGCTTGGGCAGCTCATTTCCATGCTGGGCATGCATTCTTAGCAGTGGTGTGGCTGGCTGCACAAGAGGAAAGCTGGACTCTCTGCCCCGATGGCTGGGGGCCCTGAGCTGGGGACACCTAGGGAAAGAAGGTCAGCGGATAAATAGGGAAGAAAACCTCTGGGCAAGTGGAGAGGAAAAGCACTCAATAAAATGACTTACACTGTCATTGTATCAGTTATGTCCTAGACAATAAACCACCCCAAACTTAGTAGCTTAAAACACCAACCGTTTCTTATTTATCATTCCATGAGTTGCAAGGGCAGTTCCTGTGCTGGCGTGTCATGGCCCCACTCGTGTAGCTGCATGCTGGCTGGGGCCTCGGCAGAGATGGTTGGAATGTCAGATGCCTGGGCCTCTCTCTCCCGCCCCAGCTCTCGCATCCTGGCCTTCCTCTCGGCATGATGGCCTCAGGACAGAGTCCAAAGAAGACCGAAGTGAGAGCTGCTGAGTCTCTTGGGCGTGGCTTGGAAGTCATTGCCTCTGCCATGTTCTATTGACCAAAGCAAATCAAAAAGCCAGCCCAGATTCCAGGGGTGGAGACACAGACTCCGTTCCTTGGTGGGAAAAGCAGCAAGGAGTCTGTGGTCATGTTTAACCCGCCACAAGAGGGGAAGAAAGTGGCACCCCCCCAAACACTATGATACCAACTATAGACGTGTCAGCAGGGAGAGGAACAGTGGATAGCGAACACGGATCAATCGAAAGTTGGCTTTGTTTTTCTGGCTGTGGGGTAGCTGGGGTTTTGTTTCTTAAAAGAGAAGGTTAAAGGACAAAGCAGGAAGACGGTGAGGGGAGTTCACACCATGTAACTGAAACACAACAGAAGGAGTGAAGGCTGTTTGTCCTGGTAAAGAGAAGGGAGGGGTGGCCTGGAGTTGATTAAAAATGTCTAGAAGATTAGTGCGTGTTATTAGACGTATTTGTGCGCTAGCACAGAGCAGAACTACAACCAGTGTGTGGGCGTTCCGGGAAAGCAGATTTTCCTTTAATTAAGAGATGGACATAAGTGAAACTAACCATGGGAGAGGTAAGAAGCCACTTTTTTCTGAGACGTGCAGCCAGATATTGACGACCAGTGCTGTAGAGCCTGAAGTCATTCATGTATCTGGTGGGGCCCCTGGGATTCCTCCCGACTTTGAGACCCCATGATACCTTCCCCTTCTGTTGTTAACAGGCTTCAGTGATGTGGGGATTACCAGCTGTCAGCCAATCGGGCAGTTTCGAGAGTCTGCGTGTCACCAGCCAATCCCTGGGTTCCGCAAAACCCCAAACGCTAGCCAGGCGGCCCCACCCTGTACCCATCCTTCCCGAAGCCCCTGACAGCTTTGCTCCTTCACTCTGGTCATGTTCTGAGATTTCTTTCTGATCTTTTCCAGGGGGTCGAAAAGAGACTTGCCTTACCTTGTCTGGGATGGATATGTTTCCTTCTTCTTCTTCTTCTTCTTCTTTTTTAATGTTTTATTTTATATTTGAGAGAGAGAGTGACGGCGCACAAGCAGGGGAGGGACAGAGAGACACAGACAGAATCCAAAGCAGGCTTCAGGCTCTGAGCTGTCAGCACGAAGCCTGATGCAGGGCTTGAATCCATGAACCGCGAGATCGTGACCTGAGCCAAAGTCGACGCTTAACCGACTAAGCCACCCAGGCGCCCCTATTAAAAAAAAATTTTTTTTTTGGTTTAAGTGAAATGGAACCATATCCAACAAAAACCAAGGCAACTTACTACCCACTGACAGCGAGGGGCTGGGCATCAGACCCCCACCTGGCTGCCCAGGTCGAGCTCTGAGTCTACCTTTGGAGAGGGCGCGGAGGTAGATGGGGACTCCCAGGCTGCTCCTGCCCGGGCGTCTCATCTCCCCCTGAGCGCATTTGCCCTGGACCTGTCATTAGCAGGTAAGCTTGCTAACCAGTGCTCAACCGTATGCTGTTTCAGTGGATGCCCGCTCAGCGGTCTGCTTTGTGGTGCTGGTGCAGCGTTATACAGACTTCTAGAGACAGAGAACAGGTTGGGGGAGGCCCTCAGCTCAGCTGCTGGAAAGTCATTCCCTGACCCGGGTCTGGGCTCTTGCTGCTGCAGCTAACAAGAGGTGGCTGCTGTGGGCCTCACCATCTGTCGGCCAGCAGGAAGGAGGAGGGGGACCCAGGGAGCTCATTCATGTTCATCCTTATAAGGGCGAGAGTTTGAGAGTGGCTTACATCACTTCTCGTACAAGTCATTGGCCAGAACGCTGTCAACAGGTGTTTCTAGCTGCCGAAGGCTAGAAGAGGTAGGCTTACTTGGGTGACCTCAGTAATTTTGGAGGTAAAGAGGATGGATATCAGGGGATAGCAAGAGCCTCCACCTCTTCACTTCCGCCCTTCCAGCTCATGGCCAATGTAACAGTATAGATAGGCAAACTTTTCCTGGGGAAAAACAACAAAGTGGTGCACTGCAGAGCAGGACTTTAAAAATATAAAGATCAGCCGCTTATAGTGCCAGAAAGTAAGGAAGTGCTTAAAAGGGTGGCGGGGGGGGGGAAGGCAGGGAGGGGGTACCTGGGTGGCTCAGTCAGTTGAGGATGAGACTTTGGCTCAGGTCATGCTGTTAGTTTGTGAGTTCAAGCCCCACACAAGGCTCGCTGCTGTCAGCACAGAGCCCGCTTCAGATCCTCTGTCCTCTCTCTCTCTGCTCTCCCCTGCTCACATGCGCTCTCTCTCTCTCTCTTTCTCTCTCAAAAATAAACATTAAAAAAATTAAAAGGGGATTCAACTGTTAAGTAGAAAGGGCAAGGAACATGGTGATGTGAGAAATTAAGAGCTATGTAGAACGGGAAGGTGGAGAAAATACTCAGTTTTTGTTTGTAAATGCACGAGAGGCTCAGGAAATATACACAAGAAATGAATTACACTTGAGAACAGGACAACTTTTCAAATGGCTCTTCCGAGCATTTAATGACTCAGTTAATTGTAAGGGATGGGCCTGTGCAGGTGGATGAGAAGGTAGCAGCTTGTCTGCGACAGGTGAAGCCTGTGAGGCCATTGAGAGGGAAATTGAAGGGGATGGAGGAAATTGATCTTTGATGGGGTCATTTAAGATTTTTTTAAGCCCCAGGGACTCCTGCGTTATTATGTTGAATATATTAAAATATGCTCATATCCTACAACAAATGTAATTTTGCCTTGGAAATTTGAAAGGAGTTTTTCTGAGTTTGCTTTGGAAATTATTTGGCTAGGAGTAAGATTTCATTTGCAATTGGCTACAATTTCTTAGGAGTCATTGTCTCTACGTGGGAATTCTCAGGAAGTGAGAAAGTCTAACCCACTAATTCTTTTCAAATAGAGTACATAATTAAAATGCTAAATTTAGCAATTAATGAAGTTGTCATAACGTTACGTTTTACTGACCTTTAATTAAGTATTTATTAATTCTGCTGTACTGTTTTCTTTTTGCATTTTAAGCCAATAATTTCATTTTGGGTCCTATACGGATGCAATGACCCCTTTGATAATTGTCCCACACCTTTCTGGAACGTCTAACTCAGGATAAATGAGTTCTCATACCTTTCTTCAGCTTTATCCAGGCACTGTCTTCAGAAGTAATCCATGCTCAACCCATCCCTCCTTTATTCCTTACCTTTTTTCTTTCCTCTCCTCTCTGCCATCTAAAAACCTCTCACATTACACCATGGCTCTGAGCTCTGGGCCCTGCTAATGATCTGTGTCCTAAGTGGCTAATGACCCGCAGAGCAAAGAACTTGCTTCCAGTGGCAAGAATCAGGGGAGACTTCCCAGGGGAGGTGACGTTTAAGTTGGACCCTGAAAAATGAGTAGGATTTGAGTAGACTCCTGGAATCTGTTTTTGGCTCTGCCCCCCCAACCGGTGGCTGTTCATGACTCACTCCAGCAGAGGGCAGGCTGAGCAAAGATGGGACAGAGAGTCTGACAGTTCAGACAAGTTAGGATGGTCCGGGGGGGGGGGGGGGGGGGGCTCCCAACTGTCTGACTGCTTTCTAGGCTTGCTAACAAAGGCGAGTCCTCTCTGTGTGAGTTTTGAAGTCATTTGCCCCAAGTCTGAGCTCCAGATGTACATATTTGGTTTTGCCTGGAATTGATACTGAGACTGCATTTCCCATCAGTTTCCCATAGTTCGGGGCGGTTTGAAGCCTGGTGCCTCCTTGGGCACTAGTGATGCCCTGTCTAGAGAAACCGGGCCAGGCAGGTTTAGGCTGTCCAGGCCGGGGAAGGGGGGAGGAATGCTCTTCTGGGCTGCCATGAGAAGAGATTCAGCTTTTCCGCCTCACCCCTCGTTTTGTCCCGTCTCCTGCAGAACTGTGAGCCGGGGTACAGGCTGCGCTGGTGCTTGAATGAGACAAAGATGAGACGGAGCTTCACGTGCAGGTGGTTTACTAAGAAATAGTCCCACTCCAATTCGGGGATGGGGAAAGCAGGACAGGGAAGGAGAAGCCAGTGTTCGATTCCAGGGCAAGTCCTAGCCTCAGCCCGATCCCGTGGGGAGCCCTGGAGTAGAAGTTGTAGCAGAATTAGTCCCGGCGGGGGGCAAAGAGACCGTTCTTTCTTGTCACAGTCCTGCACCAGCGGTCACTGGCATGCCGGCCGGCCGTTGGGGGCTTGGGGGGGGAAAGTGCAAACTCCAAGGCACTCCCAGGTGTTGGTGCCTTTGAGTGAAGCGGCTCCAGATCCCGCCCGCCCGTGTGTTTCTGTGTTTCATCTACTGAGGGCGGGGGCTGAGCCTTCAGGAGTGAGCACTGAGGCTGAGGGAGGGACACAGAGCTCGCGGCGGAGACGTGAGGGGACCCGGGGCAGTATCACCGTTGTTTGCCACTCTCTCCAAGGCCCTTCTATTTGTCCAGTCTCCATGGCCAGAGGCGTCGACCCTTCAGGCAGGGCCGCCTCTGAGAAAGCCTAGGAGGACTCGGAGCCCTCTTGCCTTCCCATAGGCAAGCTTCCGGTACTTCGGCGCCTCCTTTGTTGCTCTGGGGAACCAAGGGTTTGACGACAGTTCTCATCACTGTGCCCGGCTCCCTCCTACCCTGGCTTCCCAGGTGTGTCCCGCAGAGTCCTCCACCCTCCGTCACTGTCAACTCAGAAAGCCCTGCGGATGTATTAATGGCAGAGAGATGCTCCAAAAGGCATTACATTTTTCCAGATACCCTTCTTTTTTAAATAGTTTCTTTTAAATTTACTTATTTATTTTGAGAGAGAGAGTGGGGGGGAGGGGAAGAGGAAGAGAGAATCCAAGCAGGCTCTGTGCCGTCAGCAGGTAGCCTGATGAAGGGCTTGAACTCACAAACCTTGAGATCATGACCTGAGCCAACACCAAGAGTTGGATGCTTAACTGACTGAACTGCCCAGGTGCCCCCCAGATACCCCTCTATTTCACTGAAGGGTAAGTCCTTCAAGGGCAAAGGCTTGTCTTTGTCACCTTCAGGGGGCCTACTGGGCTGTCTCCACCTACAGTTCACAGACCTCCAGTGTCAGACTAACCGGAAGTGCTGGTGAAAACACAAATCCTTGGGGCGCCTGGGTGGCTCAGTCGCCTAAGCGTCCGACTTGGGCTCAGGTCATGATCTCGCGGTTCGTGGGTTTGAGCCCCGCGTCGGGCTCTGTGCTGACTGCCAGCTCAGAGCCTGGAGCCTGTTTCAGAGTCTGTGACTCCCTCTCTCTCTGACCCTCCCCTGCTCACGCTGTCTCTCTCTCTCTCTCCTAGAAATAAATAAAAACATTTAAAAAAAGAAAAAGAAAAGAAAAAATGAATCCTCCTTCCCCCTCCACACACACAAAAGGGATCTGGATGCATGGTTTGTCCGCAAGCTCCTGCAGTGATCATGGCGCTCACTGAGTAATGAGAAGCACTGGAGGGGCAGGGCCAGTCCTTCAGAGAACTGGCTAGCAGACATCCACACAGCCAGCTCCCTCATCTCCGTCAAGTCATGTCTCACCTTCCCAACGGGCTCTACCTTCACCCTAGCACCCCTGATCCCCTGTACCTGCTGGACTCCTTTTTTGAGAGAGAGAGAGAGAGAGAGAGAGAGGGAGTGCCCATGAGTGAGCAGGGGAGGGACAGAGAGAGAGGGAGAGAGAGAGAATCCTAAGCAGGCTTCATATTCTGCATGGAGCCCAACACAGGGCTCGATCTCACGAAATGTGAGATCACGACCTGAGCTGAAATCAAGAGTCAGACAATTAACTGACTGAGCCACCTAGGAACCCAGACGTTTTCTTTTTTTACTGTAGCATTTATTTAGTTAGTTAATTTTGAGAGAGAGAGAGAGAGAGCGCGAGCAGAGGAGGGGCAGAGAGAGAGGGACAGAGATTCCCAAGAAGGCAACGTGCTGTCAGCACAGAGCCCAACACTGGGCTTGAACCCACAAACCGCGGGATCATGACCGGAGCCAAAATCAAGAGTTGGACGTTTACCCAGTGAGCCACCCAGATGCCCCTCCTGTAGCGTTTATTGTCTCCTTTATTATCTATTGCTTATAGCCTCTCCCTCTGGCCTCATATGAACCCAAACTCTGTGAGGACCGAGGTCTCCATTTCGCTGGCTGGTGTGCTCCGCCTGGAATGTGACCTCCGCACACCACAGATGTTCAGGAAATGTTTGCTGCGCGCATGAAATGTTTCCGTGGGGAGCCATCAGTGCAGCTGAAGGCAAGGATCCTTCGCTTCCAAGCTTCTTTCATCCCAGACCTTGTGCTGGGGGTCCCCAAGACGAGCATCAAGCTCGAAGATTCCCTGGGTGCACTCCTGGGACTCGGAAAAACTCCCAGACTCACAGCTATGGTTTATCAAAGCAAAAGGATACAGATTAGGGTTAGCGAAGAGGAAAAGTGTGTGGGTGAAATCCTGTAGAGGTGAGTCTCGACTTCCAGGTGTCCCCTCCCAGTGGAGTTGCACAAAGGTGCACTTGATGCTTCCAGAAACTATGTGTGAGCACACGTGCGAAGCACAGCCATGCCTTGTTGGCCAGCGGTTTTATTGGGAGCCTGGAAGGCGGACATAGGGGGCGTTTGTGACTGATTTGAGCTACTTGGTTTCCAGCTCTCTGCCCTGCTAGAGGTCAAACTGATATCTGAGGTCCTGGGCCTCATGCATACAAAATGGGCATTACTATCAGTGACTTGGTCAGCATAAACTATCTGGTCAAGCTGATACAATATGGCCCAGGGCCTCAAGCATGGGAACAAACTCCTAGCAAGCAGGGTAGTCTAAGGGCTCAAACGTTATCTCCAAGAGCTGGTCAAGAACGGTCCTGAAGACAGGTTTTTCTCCAGAAGGTGCAGGGATTGAGCAGTGGGGCTTGCTGAGTTGACCCTTTTCCACACAGACACCAGGAAGCAGACCCTTGCTGTGGACCCAGCTGAGCCTGTTCTGTAATTAATCTACTTGGTGTGGATCTGACATCTCTTTAAATGTCATGGTACCCTCATTAGCATATAGTTGCAGGTTAATGCTGCCTGGAGTTGGGCCATGTGCTCATTTTTTTAAATGTTTATTTTTGAGAGAGAGAGAGAGAATGAGCAGGGGAGGGGCAGAGAAAGAGAATCCCAAGCCGGCTCCCCGCTGTCAGTGCAGAGCCCAATGTGGGGCTCTGTCTCACGAACCATGGGATCATGTCCTGAGCTGAGATCAAGAAAAAGACCTTAACCGACTGAGCCATCCGAGTGCCCTGGGCCATGTGTTTATTCATCGAAGAGTTAATGAGCAGCCACTGTGTGCTTTCCTGGAAATGCAAAAATGACCCATAGGTCTGGGTCCTGCCTTGAAGACGTTTATAGTCTAATCTCCTTCCAGACCAGTCTGGGGACCTGGGCATGCGCAGGACTCTTCTGAGACAACAACCTATTCCAAAAGTAGGCAGAGAGGGGCGCCTGGGTGGCTCAGTCGGTTCAGCGACCGACTTGGCTCAGGTCATGATCTCACAGTTTGTGAGTTCAAGCCCCGTGTCAGGCTCTGTGCTGACAGCTCAGAGCCTGGAGGCTGCTTCGGATTGTGTGTGTGTGTGTCTCTCTCTGCTCACTCTCTCTCTCTCTCTCTCTCTCTCAAAAATAAATAAACATTTAAAGAATTTTTTAAAACTGTTCAAAAGTAGACAGAGAAAAGAGAGGACCACAGAGTCAAGATGATAAAGGTGTGGGCGAGAAAGCTCCCATATACGGTCAGCTGTGCCCTTTGAGCCTGTGGCCGCAGATCCTGAGAGACCTCCTCCAGTTTGTCTGAAGCCCTGGGGACTTGCTTGGAGCAAAGCTGCCTTCTGAGAGAAAGGGCAGCCAGGGAATATTGAAGCTGAGTCCGCGTATTTATGTACTAGACACTTACGTGCCAGACACTGCTTCAGGCACTTTATGGATATTAACCCACCACCACCCAGCACCCCTGCTTTGCAGCTCCCGGCATGCCCCTGGTGTCCTGGAGAGAGCAGCAGACAGTGTTTGCTCTTCCCCTACAGCCCCTTCCAATTCTAGTGCTTTCTCACTCTCCAGTACGAGCAGCCTTGCCCTTCTGTGCCAGGCCCGTGTCCTCCTCAGCCTCTCCCTAACCGGTTCCTTTGCTTACGTCCTTAGGAAAGCCCTTTCTTTTGGGAACACTCTTCCCTATATTATTGAACTTTCCTACTAATGCTTCCGGCACTTTGCCTGCACAGAAGCTAGGCTTTCCCCAGATACTCTGATTCTCAGCTCAGGTAATCAATGAGCCGGTGACAGAAATCCGTCCGGAGTCTGAAGCTAGGGCAGTAATGCGGATGGAAACAGGAATTCAAGGGACGTCGCATGGTCCCAGAGTCACATTTCAGTGGGTGAGAAGAGGTGAGGAACTCGAAGACATGCCAAGGGATGATGGGCCAAGGCAGTGGCAAGTGACAGGAATTTGCAGGAACTTGGGAAGCCCAGAGCCACCGTCAACCCAGAGGGTGTCCTTGTGCAGTTTTGAAAGAAGTGTTCTTTCTTCCACCCAAACACGGCCATGTTAGGGCACAGTGTGTGCTAGCTTGGCGAGTGGACTGTGAGTTTTGTCCCACCTCTGCTTCTCCCTTTCAGCTGGGCACCTTTCTGGGCACATGAATACAGAGTGGCAATCCTGTCTCCATTCTCCTCCCCGGGAGAGACCAGCGGACCCTGTAAAGAGGGGTTGGCAAACTCGTCCACCCCAAGCATTCCGTTCCAAGGGGCAAGGCAGACACGCCTGGGGAACTTGGGCTGTGGTGGTTTTCAGAGTCTGGTGGCCATCTGAGTGGTGCCCTGGGTGGATTCTACCATGAAGGAAAGACCTTGGGAACACATCCCAGAACTAGTAGAAATGAGGAAGGTGTAGGGCTCCAGCCTAATGCTGGGGGTCCATGGCTGCCGGGACTCAAGAACAAGGGAGCCAGGTTACGAGATCTCCATGTCATTACTTTCTGTCCTCCCCACCCCCCAGCCCACCCTCCCAGGGACCCAAGTCCCACAAAGCCAGCACCTCAGATTCTCTTACTCTACATCATTTCTATATCTCTCAGTTCAGCATCAACTCTGCTCACACCCAATAAATGCTTGTGGATTAAACACACAGATCCATTCTCTCTCTGAATGGCAGTGCATGATGTTTATGTACCACAAAATAAACTATAAATACACAATATGTACATTGTGTTGTAGCACAGTAATTTCAAATGTATTATAAAGTGACAGGGATGGAGGTGACCTTAATCTCAGTGAAACCCAGCATCTTCTCTTTACAGAGAAGGAAACCAGTATGGAAAGTAGGGAAGTGCCTTAGCCAGGGTCACGCAGCTGGTCAGTGGCAGAGCTGGGATGAAGGGTTGGAGTGACAGCCAGATGGGGAGTGGAGTTTGGGTCTGGCAAGCAGGGAGAAGGCTTGCTGATGCTCGAGGTCTTGCTTCGGCCCCTCTCCCATGTGACTGGGGCACAAAGGGTGATCCTCAGTATGAAACAACAGAAGAAAGATCTATTGGTTTCAGCTCCCAGTGCCCAGCACAGAGCTCTTAAATATCTTATCATTTTCTTAGTGGTAGATGCATCTGACACAGATATCCTGAATCCCTTGGAATTTCCTGGGTGATTGTTTCTAATGAGGTGACTCTGCGTGCATCCTGTATGGCTCCTGGGTGGGGGCTGGTTCCCAGGAAGACCACACCATGATTAGAAGCTGGGAAATTTCAGCCTCACCACTCACATCCTCTAGAAAGGGGAGTGGAGCTAGAAATTGGGTTAATGATTGATCATGGCTGAGTGATGAAGCCTGTATAAAAATCCTAAAAGCACAGCTTCCAGATTGTGGAAACATATTCCCATACAGGGAGGGTGACATACTCAAGTCCATGAGTACAGAGGTTCCTGTTCTCAAGACCCTTCCATACCTTGCCCTATATATCTCTTGAGATGGCTGTTCATTTGTGTCCTTTAAAATATCCTTTGACTGTTGAGACCTCATCAAAATAAAAAGCTTCTACACAGCGAAGGAAACAACCAGCAAAACTAAAAGGCAACCGGTGGAATAGGAGAAGATGTTTGCAAGTGATATATCAGATAAAGGGTTAGTATCCAAAATCTATAAAGAACTTATCAAACTCAACACGCAAAAATCAAATAATCCAGTGAAGAAATGCGCAGGAGACATGAATAGACACTTCTTGAAATAAGATATCCAGATGACCAACAAACATATGAAAAAAATGTCCAACACCACTCATCATTAAAGAAATACAAATCAAAGCCACAATGCGAGACCACCTCACACCTGTCAGAATGGCTAACATTAACAACTCCACAACAACAGATGCTGGCTAGGCTGCGGAGGATGATCTCTTTTGCACTGCTGGTGGGAATGCAAACTGGTGCAGCCACTCTGGGAAACAGTATGGAGGTTCCTCAAAAAGTAAAAAAAAAAAAAAAGGAACTACCCTATGACTCAGCAATTACACTACTAGGTATTTACCCAAGGGGTACAGGTGTCCTGTTTTGAAGGGGCACATGCATCCCAATGTTTATAGCAGCACTATCAACAATAGCCAAAGTATGGAAAGAGCCCAAATGTCCATCGATGAATAAATGCATAAAGAAGATGTGGTATGTATACACAATGGAACATTACTCAGCAATTAAAAAGAATGAAATCTTGCTGTTTGCAACTACATGGATGGAACTAGAGGGTATTATGCTAAGCAAAATTAGTCAGAGAAAGACAAATATCATTATGACTTCACTCATATGAGAAATTTAAGATCCAAAACAGATGAAGATAAGGGAAGGGAAGCAAAAATAATATAAAAACAGGGAAGGGGACAAAACATAAGAGACTCTTAAATATGGAGAACCACAGAGGGTTACTGGAGGGGTTGTGGGCGGGGGGAGGGGCTAAATGAGGAAGGGTCATTAAGGAATCTACTCCTGAAATCATTGTTGCACTGTATGCTGACTAACTTGGATGTAAATTTAAAAATTCATTAATTAATTAAGAAAAACAAAAAAACAAACAAAACCAAAAAAAGTTCTTAAATAAAAAAACATACAAACAAAAAAATAAAATACAATAAAATATCCTTTGAAATAATTGGCAATAGTAAGTAAACGGCTTGCTGGGTTCCGTGAGCCACTCTAGCGAATGATCAAACCTAAAAGAGGAGATCATGGGAACCTCTGGCTTGTAGCCAAGCTGGACAGAAGTTGTGAGTAATCTGGGCACCCACCACTTGCAACTGGCCCCTGAAGTGTGTGTGGGACAGTCCTGGGTCTGCACTAACTGTAGGCAGTTAGAATTGTTGGTGTGGAAGCCCCACACATCTGGTGTTAGAATCATAGTTAATTTGAATAGAAAATAGAAGAGTTTTCCCTAGTCACTGAACACCTCAGTCCTGGAACAGAAAATATCCTCTCTTCTCCATCATGTGACTCTCAGCAGAGAAGGGGGATGGTGCTCTCTAATAAACCAAAACGTGGCTGCAGGAGGTGGGGGAGATCCCTGAAAAATCCCCTAGAATCTGGGCACAGATCTTCTAAATCACAAAATATTTCTTGAACTTCCCCTTTCTCTTGAAAAGGACACCTGTGCTGTGTTCAAACAGCAGGTAAAACGCCAACAGCTCTCAGTTTCTCCAGACCAGGGAAAAGTTGTGTTGTTCTGGAAAGGTTCTGTTCACACCACGGAGGCTGATGAGGCATCTGGGCTACCCAGACCTGTTTTAGAGGAGGTGCTCAGTCTGGGGTGGACATGAAGCTGGAGACCCTGTGGTCCTGCTCAGGGAGGCTCAACCATCTCAACTCGACCAGACCCAAGAGGTCCCTAACCACGTCGTATGCAGCAAATGGGCACGCACACCCCCTGCTGGGGGAATAGCAATGGACACATTTGGGGAAAGCAATCCGTTGCATCAAGAGTCTTACAAACCTTAACGGAGGACCATGGGGGAGAAGGGGAAAAATAGTGGGGGAGAGGGAGGGAGGCAAACCGTGAGAGACTCTTGAATGCTGAAACAAACTGAGGACTGATGGGGGTGGGGGAGAGGGGAAGAGGGGTGATGGGCATGGAGGAGGGCACTTGTTGGGATGAGCACTGGGTGTTATATGGAAACCAACTTGCCAATAAACTATTTAAGAAAAAATATATCAACCTTAAAAAAAAAGAGTCTTACAAACTGCTTTACTCTTTAAGCTAATAATGTCCATTGTCAATTCTATGCTACACATAATGTGACATATAGAAAAAAAATACGCACAAAGACGTTTGTCACAGTGTTGATAATATCAGGCAAAAAATTAACAACATATACATCTAACAATAGGAAACTGGTTGCATAAAATCATAATATATCCCTTGGTAGAATGTTACCCAGTCGTTAGCGATGTTTGCAACAACTTTCTCATATGATAATGGTAAAACAACAACAATGGATTCAAATTGTACATACAGCATGATTTTAGTGGTAAAAAAGACATATGCTCAGAAAAGACTGGAAGGAAATAAAGCAAAATGCTAGCAATGGTTCTCTTCAATGGCAGAATCACAGATTTATTGAGTTTTGTCTTTTCATACTATTTCATACTCTTTGTCTCTTCGTACTATTATACTTGGTTGTGGTGAGTGGAATTATCAGATGGCCCCTGTGATTCCTGCCTCCTGGTATCCACACCTTTGTATATCCCCTCTCCTTGAGTGTGGGTGGGACCCCGTGAGACTAGAAGCAAGTACTCCTGGCCAATAGACTACAGCAAAGGTGATGTGATGTCAGTCTGTGATTATGTTACGTTATATAGCAAAGGCCAGGACCTTTCTCAAACCTAATTAAAATTGGTTAATCACTGGGATCTAAGTTAATCAGAAGGGAAGTTATCCTGGGTTGGCCTGAGCTAATCAGGTGATCCTCTTAAGAGCAGGTCTAGAGGTACCAGATGCTCTCCTGCTGGCCTCACAGGAACAATCCATCATGTTGGAAAGGGCCTGTGGAGCTGAGTAGCTTCTAGGAGCTGAGGGCCACAGCACACAGCTGCAAGAGACTTAATTCTCCCAACGACTTGAATGATCTTGGAAGAGCTGAGCCTTGGATGAAACAGAGACCTTGGTTGATACTTTGATTACAGCCTCTGAGAGGCCCTGAGCCAAGGACCAGCCAACCTGTGCCCAGACTTCTGACCCATGTTAACTGTGAGTTAGGAAGTATGTTATTTAAGTCACTAAGGTTGTAATAACTCGTTACACAGCAATGGAAAATGTGTACATTTATACTCCTATGTGACTCTATAATTCTCTATACCGTCTAAATATTTGGTACTAGCACTGTCAAATAGGACTTTCTGCAATGATGGAAATATGCTCCTCCATGTTGTCCAATACACGAGCTGTTAGCTGCATACAGCTGCAGAGCACTTGAAATGCGGCTGGTGTGACCGAGGAAGTGAATTTTTAAATTTCTCACTGTAATTATGTTTAAATAGCCACACGCGGCTAGTGGGCAGCATATTGGACAATACAGTTCTATAATTGACTTTTATGATAAATTGTAGAAATCTGACCCAGGAAACAAACTGCAGGTAAATGTCCACTTTGAAAAGAAAGGGTGTGAAATGTACCAAACCTAGCCAGGAGGCAGCAAGGGACAGCAAGGGCAGCACGAACCGGCCCTGGAGCCCTGACTGCTCTGATCTCTGAAACGGAAATAAGAATAATTGCTGCTGGGCAGTTTCGAGGATCAAATAAGATGCCACGTGCATAAAGGCCGCTGGGAAGGAAGACGCCAGGTCCTCTCAGTCCCTCCCGTTTGAGGCAAACTGAAAGGAAGAAGAGCTGCTTTCTGGGGAAACTGGGCTCTTTCTGAGCCAGCTGGTCCAAGCAAAGGAGAAAGGAGGGGCAGGCTGCCACTGCTGCTGTGGGATCCTGCTCTTTTGTGCTTTGACTGATTCCAGCTCAGAGACGACTGCGCTTCCCATTCTAAGGCACTGGCAGAAGCCTTTCTTTCTGGAACCACTCTTGGCTGCGTATAGGGGAATGTTGGCACCCCCCACCCCAGACGGAATATTGTCAGTCTAAGGTCGCTCACGGCCCTCAGCAGCTGGGGTAAGAATGTCTTCCCGTGAATATGCACAGCCTCCCTGGGCAGCGGGCAAGGCGCAGAATATAGAGTAGGAAAAAGCATGTTTAGTATTATGAAGCCATTTCATAATTGGATAATATGCATCAGCTTAAAAGACTGAAGAAAGCCTCCCCCAGAGGGTCTGGGAGGTGAATTAATGAAATAGAGGAAGGTGCTTCGGCGTCATATCTGCCACCTAACATCTGTGTGATCTTGGGGAACTTCCTAAGCATCTCTGAGCCTTGGTTTCTTTATCTATAAAATTGGAATAATTATACCTACTATACGGTGCTCCACAAAAGGTGGGTTTTATTTGAGACCTCATCTGGTTCTGGTTCTCTGGTGAGGGTGAGAGAGTGGGTAAATGGGAGAGATGCTGGGGGCGGGGAGAGTGCTTTGCTGTGCCTGTACCGTGAGGGTCAATATGAGCAGGAACCAGGTGAGACCTGGAGCTGGGGGACGGAGAGGACAGGCCCCACGCGTTCTCTGAGACATGACACCTCTTGGCACGTTTGTCCTGTACGAGGGGAGAGATGGAGGAGAAATCCGTGGGGAGAATGGGGTTGGAGATGTGGGGAGGGGTGGCGCTAGAGGGGCAGTGGGTGGGAAGGTCAAGTCTGCAGAGAAGCTGGTAAGATAACCAGCAGTGAGATATTTGTCACATAGATGCCGGAAGCCTGATTGGGAGGGCTAGACAGGTCTCTCCTTCCTCCGTGGGGGTGCATTTCCCCCTTCCCGGTCATGCTATAGCCAGTGGGATGAGGACTCCAGTCCCAGGGACTGCTCTGCCAGGTCGCAGTGTGCCTGAGAGTGTGGCTATCACTCCAGGAACATAGTGCAGCTTCCTTCTGGTTAGAGTTTTCCAGTAACTCATTAAAGGCTGTACAAAGCTGAGTGCATGACCTAGTGATATGAATGGATATGTGTTCCCTTCTCCAGGCAGGAGATTGGAGGCCACAGACCCCTTTGGGTTTGGACTTTCATCAATGTCACTATGGCAGGGTCCAACGTATAAACATGGGCATCAGGCTGCCTCTGAGAGGGTCCCTGAGGGTCTAGGTCCCGCAAGGGACTCCTTTCCCCTGGTACTACTACCTCAAGCTTTTGCCTGTTGGATTCCAGACTCCAGCCTTCTCGGACCCTTCTAGATGTCTCTGGTCGATTCCTCAGCCTCATTGCTGTCCAGTCTTCCAGACTTGCCTGGCCCTTGTGGCTCTTGAAGTCCAGGGTTTGCTCTGCTCATCAGTGCCTGCCCCCATTATAGCCTCGGGGGACATCGATCTCAGAAGAAAGTTAAGAAACTCTATAAACTTGACTCGGCAATCATACTGTTGAATAGACTGGAGATGGAGCAGGAAACTGAAGCTGGTAAAGAGCAGAGTCAGGACCCGAACCGCATCTCCTGACTTTCCCTTCCCCAGGGCCATGTGATGACCAGGAGACTGAGGTCCTTTCCAGAAGTTTTCCCAACTGCTCATCCTGTTGGTGAGATCAGCCTCCCCCTCAGTGGAATGTGTTCACGTATGTCACCCCCTTCTAGACTGGGAAGCTCCACCGGTTTGTTCATCACTGTGTCCTAAGCACTGGGGCCGGCACCCTCATTCTCTGTTGGCTCAGTAAGCAAGTCGGGGTAGACACAGCCAAACCAAATTACTCAGCCCTCAAAAAAGTGGTCATTTGGCCCCAAACTGGACAAGGCTGGGCCAGCATGGTCAGAACAATGAACGATGCTGTGGTTTTGAGCGTGGATGTATTTTGGACTCAGAAAGACCTAGGTCTGAGTCTGAATCCTAGCTCTGCCATCTACTGGCTGTCCATCATCAGGCAGGTCACTTACCTTTCTTAACCTCAGATTCCACATCTGTAAAAAAGGAATGAAGCATTGTTGTGAGAGTTAGGTGAATTATAAACTTAAAGTGCTCAGCCTGGCATTTGACACACACTGAGCACTCAGCGTATGGTGGGTTTTTATACTAGGGATGCTCCATGAGCAGTGATGCCAGCTCTCCCCATACCTCCTGCTGGGAGCAACCCCCACTCATGGCCTCTACTGCCCACATGACCTTGACATTAGACACCACTGGTTGGACCGGGGTAGGGTATTAGTAGTAGAGGTCAGCCTGTTCCATCCCCTTCTTCGTAGGGCATGGGCTTCCAGGCAGTTGCCACCTTGTAGCGGACTCTCTTCCTCTGGCACACCTGATGAACCAGGCAGCTAACCAGCTTCGGGAATCCAGCGGCAGACGGGGCCTTGATGCTGGGAGAAAAGGCTCCTTTCCCTGGACCAGGATGGACCCCTCAGCATTGCTGCCTGGAGGGCCCTGGAGGGCCAGTGCCACCAGCACACGTGGCGTCGGCCCAGGACAGCATGTCCACAGCAGGGGTGGCGGCGGCAGGGTCTCACTTGGCAGTGGGCAAGGCACAAACAGCCGGAACCAGGGCCTGGGATGGAGAGGTTGTCATTGAGGTCACCATGTTCATGAGCAGATATGAGTCAGCTCTGGGGTCTTTCAAGAGAGCCTGAAGGTCCTATGATAGCAGGTGGGGGGCAAGGGACAGCCAGGAAAATGCCTTCTTGTGTCTTTTTGGAACTCTGTATTTTTTAACCTAAGGCCATGTAACCTGGGAGCCACAAAGCCCAGAGCCCCAGCCCCAGAGCGGTGGGGACTCAGAGTGCGGAGGCCCCATCCTCACGCTCGGCCTCAGCAGCAGACAACCTCATCCCACTCACTCCCTTCTCCGCTCGGCTTGCTCCGTCTACTCGAGTCAGACATCTGTTCCCCACCCACTCCTTCATCACCACCCTCCCATGGCTCATCCTCCTCGCAGGCAGGTAAGGTCGTCTGTCTGCAGCTCCCACCCCGTCCCCACGGCAGAGTCACAGGCCCTCCCACACCTGCAGCTCTCCTGGCAGATGGCCTCCCTGCACACCTCCCGGGGGCATCTCCAGTGCTGGGTGCCCACCGACTCCGGGGCGGTGAATTCCATTCTCGGGCAGCTTTCTCTCCGAGTGCCTGTCACTGAGCTCAAACCTGCCTGTGCAGACACCAGAGGCTGTCCTGGCTGTGTCCTCTGAGGCTCCGGCAAACTGGTTCCCTTTCCTCATGCCTCCTGTTTACCCCACACTCACTTTTGTTCCTTCAGGCCACCCCGTGCCTGGCCGCTCCCTCTGGATTTCCCTCTTCTGGTGCTTCCTTGCTGCCACCGCCAGAGCAAATGTACATTTCCCTCTTGACAGTGGCTTAGAGCCTATAGGACGCCTCGCTCCTTATCCCGGCATTCAAGGTCTCCCTTCCCATGTCTCCAATCTTCTGTACGATTACTCCCTTACACAAAACCTTTAACTGCAAGCAAACCAGTCAAACCCACTGTCATCAGAACATTCCATCAGCACTCCTGCCTCTGGGACCTGGTCTACACCCTCTTTATTCTCTCTTCCAATACTGTCTCATCTTTGGAGGTCTCTCTGATTTCTGAGGCTCTGAAGGGATGCCCTCCTACCTCCCACAGAACCCACGGTCCTCACCACTGTGCTTGCCATAAGCTTGTCTTATTTTTGATAGGAGTCCAATTGCAGGTCCTCTGAGAACCCTTATTCCCACACACCCTTCACAGGACAATGATGAGCTAAGCCAGCTGTTGGGGCACCCTGAGTTTCTTTCTCATTTTCTTCCAATGTTCCTCTCAAGGGCTTTGGACATCTCTGTTTTCCAGCAGCTTCTGAAGAGGGCACGGTACTCTCTGTGGGGCCAGGTGCCCGGCGACCACAGTGCTCCTCCACCAAACTTTGGGGGAGGGATGCAGGGATTTAGGATGAAACCATTTGACCACCATCAATTACTCAGGTTCCCAAAATAGTTGATCAGTTCAAATTCTTCGCATCTTAACCATGCATCCTACAGTTCTTCTTCTCGAGAACACTTCTTCAGGATTGCTCAGGACTGGTTACCATTCATTAAAACAAACAAACAAACAAACAAACAAACTTGTTGCATATCTGGCCATATCTCAGGCACTCTTTCTGGAACACTGGGATCATTTCCTCAACTTTAGCCATCTACAAGAGATAACACTATTGTGTTCTCTTATTTCATATTTCTCTAATGTTCTTATTTTTGGTAAGTCTTCTTACTTTTCTGTGTACATGCAGGTGTGAGTTTTAGATGCAGACCCTGCTTGAATTTCACTCTCACCTAGCTGGTCCAGGAGCGGCCCCAGATCTGGAAGCCCCTGATCCATAGGCTGGTCGGGACCTCTGGTGTGGCCTGCTGAGGGACCTGTCACATCCCCCATCCTGGGAATCTGATTTGGAGACACTGACACAGTGAAGGTGAAAGAACGTGGAGGGGGTCAAGGCTGTGGCAGGTCAGGCAAAGAGACACTAATGTTACATAGGGGCTAGTGTGCAAGAACATATACACAGTGAGGGCAGAGGATCAGCTGGCCGGAAGTGAAACAGACAAGAGCTGAGTCAGGCCAAGGCGAAGCATGGTGTTCAACCCTGCCTGCTTGTCAGAACTTTCCAGAGAGAATTGAACAAATATTAGTGCCTGCATTTATACTCAGAGGTTCCATTTGACTGGTGTAGAGTAGGAACCAGGCACAGAAGTTCGAAATCTCCTCAAATGAATCCCAGGTAAAGTCAGGTGGAGAGCCGCTGACCTTTAGCGAGGTTCTGGCAGCTCTGCGGGAGGCCCCTGGGTCGGGGCTCCTGCCTTCTGCAGCAGATGCTTCCAGATATTTAATCACGTCTAGTCCCGGCCTTATTCCCTGCAAGCAGAATCCTAATTCTGTACAGGTACTGGGGCACCAATACCGTCAGGGAAGATGGGCCCAACCCCAGAAAATACCACCTCAGTGGTCCAAGCTAAATAAGGCAATCCTGTCCCTTTTCCCATCTGAGAGATGGTAGGTGGCTCAGTTCTGACTGATGACAGGGTGGGGGGCTCTGTAAAAAACTTTCACCTTCAAAAGAGAAGCTGGAGAAATGCCCTTCTCTCTTCCTGCAT
Organism: Hyaena hyaena; assembly: GCF_003009895.1. Taxonomy (NCBI): domain Eukaryota; kingdom Metazoa; phylum Chordata; class Mammalia; order Carnivora; family Hyaenidae; genus Hyaena; species Hyaena hyaena. The sequence continues at coordinate 2,072,976 of NW_024080825.1, read as the reverse complement.
TTGGCTGACATGTCGCCTGGAGCTTCTGGAACCATCCCGCGAGGACTAGGAGGGGAAAGCCGAGAGAACTGCAGAGAACACGACCAGAGTCCTGAGGTGATTGCTGCCGAAGTTACCCACCCAGGAACCACCTCCCTCCAGATTTCTTCTTACCTATGTGCTTCCTGTGTGCCGGGTGCCATTCCAAGCACTTGGCGCATATTACTTAATGGAATCCTTAACAAGCCTGAGGCTAGTCCTCGGGACGTGGAAGGCTAAATGCTCCCCCACCCCCACCCCCTTCATCAGAGCCGGTGCCACGTCTGGCACCAGCAGCCTTCCCATCCCCTGCCCACCACTCGATGCAGTTTAAGCATGGATCTCTGAGACAAAACGACATAAAGTGTATGTTGTCGGGATGTTTTTTAAATAGCCAAAAGGCAGCAAAAGCCCTCAGAGCTAGTGAGTTCTAGGTTTATAGCCCAACCTGGCCTTGGTCTCCTTAATAGTCACACTGCGCTCCGTGTTCAGGGTGCCCTCACGTGGTACCTTTCTAGGAACTCCATGGAGCTTGCTGACTGGCTCTCCCCACACTCTTGCCTTTCACCCACTCACGGTCTCTCTGCTCTCACTCCATTGCCTCCCTCTTCCCCTTTTCTCCAACCTTCCAACAGTTGGATTTGAGAAGATAAATGGGGCACCTCCCCTCCCCCCCAAACCCAGAACACTCCAAGTGATAACGATTGTTAAAATCTGGATTTTTTTTTCTTTTTCTTTAATGGAGGAGTAATTTTTTTTAAGTAATCTCTACACCCAACTTGGGGCTCACACTCATGGCCCCGAGATCAAGAGTCACATGCTCTCCCAACTGAGCCAGCCAAGCACCCCTAAAAATCTGGATTTCTAGGCAGTAGAGTCCTTAGATATTAACAATCGCTCTTGTCAGTCTGGTTGTACCTCCAAGGTGGGCTGTCTTTTCCTGCTGTCCTGTCCCCCCACCCAAACAGAAGTCTAGGTGGTCCCGAGAAAGGGCCCATAGAGCCTCCCTCCATGGCACTGCCCCGAGGACTGTGCAGTCTTCCTCAAGGAGGTGCACAGGCCCCGCTAAAGGCATGCCCAGTGGACACCCCACCCCCCTCTCAACCATCTTCATGACTCCTCTTCACTCTTCTCCCACCTTCCGAAACTGGCCCCCATTGCCTCAGCCCCTTGGTCCAGGCTCAAAAAACACCACAGGTGTGAACAGTTTACACAGACTTTATTTTTCACCCATTGAGCACAGGAAGGTCTGGGCAGGCAGAGGTGTCACTGTCACCTCCCCTAGTTCACAGACACACACGGTGAGACCTGGTGGTGAGGGAGAGGGTCCTATTCCTACCACAGATTGCTATGGGATTATCACAACAACACATTTGTTCTCGGTTCTATTTACACCACGGAGTGTGGAGAGGGTACATTTCTTACACTAAAAATATATACTTTGGGATCTCTAAAACAAAAATATCTCTATCTCTACACTAGACCTACTAGAAAGAAGAACGTAGAAAACAAGAGAAATGTACCAGCACCTCAAGTTGTCCCCTTCCGCGGGAAGAGTGCTCAGCTCTCCACCTGCCGCCGTTAGCTTAGGGCAGCGGTATCTAACCAATCAGACAGACAGACACAGATCAACATGAGGGAGGCTCAGCATCTTGGAGGAGGGAATAAGGGCGACAGGAGTGGGGAAGAGGATTCTGGCCTCTTTTGCAAAAGGAGTCATTGCACATTCAGTTTGGTACTTGTTTCCAGTGCGACTACATGTATGGAAACCTGCATGTTAGAGTCCATTGCAAACCCGCTAGAGAAGCCCGGAGCTCTGCTACTTTCTGCCGGACTTGGAAACGTGCTGTGGGTGGCTCTTCTCCCTGTCTCAGGAAATATTAATGCCGTCAGCTAGAAGGAAGCCTTCTGTATACTCCAACGCTGAAAGTGGGTTAGGTTTAAGAAAAATGCTATTCCTTTTCAGAATAGGATCAGAAGCCATTCCATTCCCTTTGAGCACAGAACGTCCTAAAGGAATTTTGCCTTTGGATGAATCATTCCACTTTCTGAATCTTCCTATTGAAAAGACCCACATAACACTCCTTTCCTCTTTTCATGCTTCATGCGCTGATACAGTTCCTTCCCATCTCTTCTGGTTATGAAAATTAGCCTTTTTCTAGTAAAGAAATGTTAACGGAGTCAGCGGTCCATTTTGTATAATTGACGTAAGAGAACAAGGGCACCAAGAATCAAAAAGAGTAGACTTGGTTGAGAAGCCACTCCAATTTGATTTGGGGATATCTTTTTCTGTTTCTGTTGAAATGTGGATGAGTCTGAGGGCTTGAGAATCTGTAGTCCCTCACCCCAAGTAAGGAAAACATACAGTCCCTTTCCCGAGAAGCTCCAGAACTGCCCGTCACCCTCACCTCTCTCACCACGCCCAACTGGTGGTGGTTTTCAGGACCTCGGACTGGGAACATCAGCCATCCAAGGAGAAGCTGAAAGACCGAGGCAGAAAGGAGAAGAAAGGCTGCTCGAGGAAGCTGAGTCAGTAAAAGGGGCGGAACTTGGATGATGTCTCATTTGGCCAGTCAGGGCCCGCGGGAAGGGTTTCTACGTCATGGAGGCCTGACGGCCACCACCAAAAGAAAGTCAAGAAGGCTGAGGACATTCAGTGCAGGGCTCTTGAATGTCCTCCCAGGATGTGGCTTGGAAACCTGAGAAGTCTGAGGAAAATGCAGTGACAGGCTAGCTAAGACTGCTTAACATTCCTGTAGAAGAAATGTAGAGAGGCTGATACAGTAGCAGAGAGAACATACTGGATGGGACTTATGATGCCAATTAAAAAGGCAAGCCAGGGGCCCTGGGGTCACACCTTCTCCCATGCTTCAGGAAAACACAGAGGCTCAGAACACAGACATCGAAGTCCATAGAGAAGATGCAGGGGGAGCTGCTGGTTCCTCTGCAAAGGGGGGAATTCTGGAGAGCAAAGTAGGTAAAAAATAAAGTAGACATGGAAATTGTCTTGTTTGGATGACCAGAAAGCACAGAGACCTCTTGAAGGTCACAGCTGTAATAGCCTGAGATGTCAACCAAGCCTGAGACTTCGCATTTACCAGATTTTCTTTTTTTTTTTAATTTTTTAATGTTTTATCTATTTTTGAGAGGGAGATAGAGACAGCATGAGAAGGGGAGGGTCAGAGAGAGAGGGAGACACAGAATCTGAAGACAGGCTCCAGGTGTGGGGCCAGAGCCTGGTGAACCCATGAACCATGAGATCATGACCTGAGCCGAAGTCGGACGCTTAACCGACTGAGCCACCCAGGCGCCCCTCATTTACCAGATTTTCATCAAACACTTGTGACTAATTTAATAGCCAACCACATCCCAGACAAAGGGAAATGGCAACTATTCAGACCATCTTTTGGAATAAATGGCTCACTGCCCCTCTATCCCAAATTCATATGACTAAGGAGAAGGGGACAGGTGCTGTATGTGTAAAGACTAGATCTCCTGAGAATCCCATCATCAGAAGTTGGAAATCATATATAGCCACAAAAAGCTAGCATGCATTTTATGCAACCGAACATATATGGCAAGTTCACACCATATTGCTGGTCTTCACCTTCTCTCTAGACCGATCCTTTCCTTAAAGGTCATGAGCTAGGAAGGAACCCAACCACTCAGCAACACCAGTTCTTACCATTAGAACCAAGATTTCACTTACCATCACTTTCTTAAATCCCTGGCTTCCCTCCCTTCCTACCTTGACACCACCAGCCCAGCCCATCAGGGCACTGGCCTGAAAACACCCAAACCATTCCTGAAATCTCCCTTGTCATAAAAGAGGTGGACTGCTTCTCTGGCCAAAGTAGAAGTTGAAACATCTTTTCCTATAGACTAATCTGCCTATATTTGTCCTCAAACTATTCTATCAGAGAAGTCTGAGAAGAGAATCCCTGGATAGGAGAATCATCATATTTTTTATGTCCCTCCCAGCGCCCCCCAGCTTAGGTACACAAAGCTATTTAAAAGGTACATCTCATGGACGCACTCGCATTTGTCACTGAACACACATGCACACACACACATATACACACACTGCTGCTGCTTCACCTACACTCCTAGTTTCCTGCCCCCAACACTGGCCAAACCGACTGTGCCACCAGGGCCCCCAGCCACAGACCTGCACGAGGAAGCATGCAGGTAGGACTGGGGTTGAGTGTTTGGTGGGGGTTGGGAAAAAGGAGACAATGAGAGTAGGGGAGGAATAGGTTCTACCCCTGAGATGTAGCAGAAATGAGGTTGGCTAGTAGAAAGATGTCATGGCCTAAAAGGATTGGCACAGGCTTCCAGAGTAACTAGCGTTCCTAAGGCGTGGTAACGTGGGAGGGTATGGCTCAGGAAGGCCGGAAGTACACCCGTGGTCCTGTAACCGCACTGCGCACTGTTAATAAAGACAGGTTTCTGCTCTCGAGAGCCTACACAAGGAAGGCATTGTGACACACTCATGAATTAGGAGGGAGATTTTTCCGAGTGATATTGTCACCGGATTTGTACGATGGGCTCTTCCCAATCACATTCCTTACAGCTGTGCTGAGGGTAGGGGGACAGGAGAAGCAGCCGCCAACCTTCCTACACAGAGGTGGCAGGAAAAGGCAGGAGGGACAACATGGAAGAAGAAAGTTGGAGTGTTCTCGGGGGAGAGAGAGACAGGGAAAGTCGGCAGGAAAGCTTTCCCCACTGACAGGTTGCCTTTCTACAATAGGTAGGTAAATGGGTACAATGATGACATTTATCCTAAAGTGATAAAATGTGAAGCTTTGGCTCGCCAAGAGTTTAATGCCCATATAGTTCAAAGATGCATGCCTCTTCCTGTCTGCACCACATAAAGGGAAGCCAAGGCTGCCCATAAAACAGCCTTGTGAGCAGAAATTAGACAAACCAGGAACAATACCCACAATTCAACGGGATATCATTTTACTGTCTGCAAACTAAATGATGTTTGGTCACTGGGCACCAGCAGCGCCTTGCACACGGCTTGTTTACCGCAGGCATCCGTTCTGAGTGGTTGCTGTCCATCCCGTACCAGTTGTTAAATATGATGAAAATCATCTGTGTATTAAAACAGGTGTGATTCTAGGAAACACAGAAATGGTAAAGAAATGCAGGATTCCTTCCATTTCAAAGGTGCTCAGAGTAAAACTAGAATACACGGATACATTTTAAGAGTCTAAGGCAGGCAAAATTCACCGAAGTTTTGTAGCCAACGCTTCACCTACGAAAGGTGAGGAACCTGAAAGAACATCCCACTGAACAAAGATCTTCCCAGATGGGAAACTGATAGGATTAGGATTGAATTCCCTGGGTACTGACACACTTACTAGTCACATTCTGTGCACAAAGGAAGGGAAGATCTATACACACGGGAGCCCAAACCCTTGATATTTGTTGCAACAGAGAAAAGAAGAGAAAAACTAGAAATACAGTTTTCAACCAAATACCAAAATTAATTTCGCCACTGACAGTTCATTTCCCAGTGTGGCTTTTTACATCTGAGAGCCATACATTTGTCAACCAAGAGAAATTCATGATGATGAAGAAACCACATGGCTGAAGGTGGTTTTGGTCCATTGAGTTGATGACGGTTCTCTAGTGAGGCAGATAAAGGAGACATTCCGTGAGCACTTGTATCTCTCCAGGACTGGAATCAGAGTGCGTCCTCAAGACACAGAGGCAAGACATGGGTGTTTCCACAACGCAGCCAATGACAACACCGTATCTCCTTCTATGCTCCACAAACAACTATTATCAGACCTTTTGCTGATGTCTAGAAAGCACACTCTACGACAACTCTTCAGGCTAGGAAGCCCTTCCTGGTGTTTAAACCAACTCCTCCTGTATCAATTGAAGTTCATTATCTTAGTCTATCCCCAACGAAGCCAAGTGAAGCTGTTCATCCTCGCTTATCATTATTGATTCCCCCCGACCTTCTTCCTGTCTGAGCTAAACAACTCCGGGGTCCCTCATGGCCCTTTCAGCATCCAAGGCTCTCGCCAAGTTATGCAGGGAGCTGCTAGGGAGCGATAAGGATGCATCCGAGGCAGAGGCGTCTTCTGGCTGCGGTGGTGGGCCCTGCCGAGGCCCTGGTGGCAGACCGTCCCAACGGCAGACCCCCCTGACAGCCTCTGGGTCTGGCCAGCACCCCCGAGAGTAGGCATGAACCAAGGCCCAGGGCTGCCTAGGAGCCCGCAGAGTCTATCGGACTGGAGAGCCTTCCCTTCCCTCTCTGCTCTCCTCCTACTCCCCAGTCCCCTTTCGGAAGAACGAACTCATCGAAGGAATCCTCAGTGGCAGAATGGATCGATAGGGCTCTGCTCGCCAGCAGAGAGTTTCAGAGAAAATGTCTGGAAGCTGGGAAGCTGGGACTTCACTGGTGGCAATTCTGAAGATAAAGAGAAAGGAAGAAGTACCAACAGGAGGCGGTCTTCCACTTCCGCGTCCACATCTGGTGACTAGCTGCTGGCATGGGGATAGCTGGGGGCCCTCCGGTGCACAGCATGGATAACTGAATGCTTCAGCATGGCTTTGACATGACCGCGGCCAGGGCCAGACTCGGTCTTGCTGCTTCTCTGAGAGACACATCTTCTCTGTAACCAGAACTTCCTTGAGGCACCTCACGGCCCAAATCTTCCTTCCCAGCAAACACTTTTAGTTGAAGAGACTGAATAAAAGTGTTACAATTAGACAAAAAGGGAACACATGATTCATTCCTGCTTTTAACACAATACTTTGAAGATGTCACCACAATTTGGATCTGGCTATATTTTAAGTTCATTTACAAGTAGACTAGTTCTCAACTAAAAATAACCGGGTGCGTTATACATTTCGACAGCTGCCTGGATTTTCCTCTGAAGGAAACAAGATTCTATATTTCACTCACATTCAGCACAGTTTTATTTTAACCCATTCGATGAAGAAATAACCTACCACCACCACCCACTGGTGGCTGTGACTTATCAAAGTACTTCAGATCCTCCTCAGAGCATTCTCGTGAGTGAGACAGTTAATTATTGTCATCCCCATTTTACCGCTCAATAAACTGAGTGCCAGAAACAGTAGCCTGCCAGGTTATACATGGAATAAACACCTAGACCAGGCCCCTAATTCCTGGACTACTACTGCTGTGTTTTTTTTTGTTTTTTTGTTTTTTAACTAGAAAAGTTGCCTTTAATAGGACCTAAGATTTTGCCTTTAGTTATCTGACTACTTAACATGGTGTTTGGACTGAATTATTCAAGTAGTTTGGGTACACAGCCTACCTCGCTCGGTGCAGGGACAGATGCCTCAAGTCCCTGCATTTTCTTCAGCAATCTGATTAAACTTGATCTATGCTATTGGCAAGTGATACATAGAATTTCATTTCCAAAATAAGAAAATGGTTATAATTTAATATTTCAAATCTTTCCCTGGCAACAGTTCTCATTATGGAACAGGGGAAAGAGGTGGAAGTCCGTATCGACATGATCAACACTCTCTGGACATTTGGGCCATTTTCCAGTTTGTGTGGTTCCAGCAACCAGAGAGAGTTTGAAATGGGAACTTTTGGAAAGACGATGCAGGCAACTAAATGGATAAAGTCAATTTAGATACCCAAATACTCCCTGATTTGGGGGCTGTGTAAATGAGCAGCTCAAAACAGCACATCTGTACAAATAGTTAGAAAACCTTTATTTCTTTTCTGAGGCATACAGCAATTCACCTGAGGTGAGGCAGCAGTCCCGGAAGTGATATTTTTTAGACAAATTTAATTTTACAACTAAGATACATTTTACTTTCAACACAATTGCTACTTGTAAAAGCCAGAAATAAATAAAAATCAGCAATGATAGTTCTCTTTACCTCTTCTCCTTTGTATTTCCAGAGTTCATACTGAGAGCTTTCCAGACCGTAGTTTTAGGCATTTCATCAGATATATTAATCTCAGAGGGGTCACATCTGAAATCAATGCTTAGGACAGTAAATGGAGAACACACAAATAAAATATGTATCTCAGTCTATATTGATCACACCCCACCAGGTGGTAAAGAGCTGGTCTGAGGGTGCCCAGCTACCAGCTCTCCGCAGCACCAGAAGTGAGGGGGTTGGAATGTAGAGGCAGGGTGGCCCATGAGGTGCTGCCGAGGGCTGGGCTGGTATGCCGAGTGGCAGGTAGCCCTGCCCCACCCTCCCACCCTCCTTCAAGGGCCCCTCTGGGGGTGCTGATGACAGTGCTAAGATGCCAACAGCAGCCTCGGGAGCTACCACCTACTACGTGTCACTGCGTGCCAGGCACGGTGCTAAGCAGTCTTCATTGGTTTTCTCGCTTACATGGCCAACTGCTTGCCATTTGTAGTTTACAAAGGACTCTTACGATATGTCATCTTAACTATCAATCAGAGATCATTGAAATCATCGTTTTGAAGGTACAGAAACCAAAGCTCTCAGAACTAAGTGATCATCCGAGGTCAAAAGTCAGCACAAGGACAATCAAGGCCTTGAATCAAGTCTTTGGTCCCCTAGAAGCCCAGAGTACTAAGAAATTCTCTACAAGCCTGTCTATTTTTAAAAGGCCAAAAGGTGGGGCACCTGGGTGGCTCCATTGGTGAAGTGTCCAACTTCGGCTCAGGTCATGACCTCATGGTTTGTGACTTTAAGCCCCGCGTCAGGCTCTGTGCTGACAGCTCAGAGCCTGGGGCCTGTTTCAGATTTTGTGTCTCCCTCTCTGCCCCTCCCCTGCTTGTGCTCTGTGTCTCTCTCAAAAATAAAAAAACATTTGACAAAAACCTATCTGCTTATTTATTTATTTTACCCATTTTAATTTTTTTATTTAAAAAATTTTTTAAAAATTTTATTAAAAAAAATGTATTTAAAAGGCCAAAAGAGGAGGCAGCATCCCAGTAGAGAGGAAACATTGCTCCTACTTTGTTGCCAGGGAATTCAGTCTATGGCTCTTTCCCCCACAGTGTGTAGGAAGTTTATTAAGGTCCAAAGATTCCATTTCTTTGGGGTCAAGTTAAAAAAAAGTCAAACTCCTAGAAACAGACAGTAGACTGGTGGTTACCAGAGGCTGGGCAGGTGGGGGAGAAGGGGAGATACTGATCAACGGGTACAAACTCGCAGTTATGAGGTGACTAAGTTCTGGAGACCCATATACAGCATGGTGACCAGAGTTGACAGTAATGTACTGTATACTTGAAATGTGCTAAGAAAGTAGATGTCAAAAAAAGGAATGATATGGGGCGCCTGGGTGGCTCAGTCAGTTACGCATCTGACTTCGGCTCAGGTCATGATCTCACAGTTTGTGTGTTCGAGTCCCATGTCGGGCTCTGTGCTGACAGCTCAGAGCCTGGAGCCTGCTTCGGATTCTGTGACTCCCTCCCTCTCTCTCTGCCCCTCCCCTGCTCATGCTGTATCTCTTTCTGTCTCTCAATAAATAAGTAAACATTATAAAAAATTTTTAAAAAAGGAATGACTATAAGAGGTAATGAATATGTTATTAGTTTGATTATAATAATCATTTCGCAATGTGTACAAGTATCAAAACACCATGTTGTATACCTTAAATATATATTTTTGTCAAAAATAAATAAACCAAAATGAAATAAAAATACCAAATATAAGACTTTCTCCACTTCCTCCTCAGTATAAACCACAATGGATTCAATGATTCAGCAATAAATTATCCAGGATCTAGATGATCCAGATACCCTCTCTCTTCCTTTTATGCCCCCTTTGGCCTCTGGGCTCCTTTCAGCTTTTGTGTACCTCTTCCACAGTGGAAACAAAATGCCGGGAATGAAGCCACAAATGGACCAATTTAGCGTCCTGTGACCCGTGCTGAGCAATAGCTTTGCTACAGAAAGCAGCTAAGATGTCCGGCAGAAATTAAGGAATTTGGGGGACCCCGGTTTGGTTCCCCCTTGGCTTCTAGGACCACAGATGCCATGAGTCAAACTGGAGGGGCTGCCTCTCCCCTGCCGCAAAGGCTTGCCCAAGCATGGGGATTTCACACCCCCCAGGATGAGGACTCTCTGGAAACAAAGGCCATATCCTAGTCATCTCTGGAAAATGGCAGAGACAGGCAGAGGGAGCTCTGATCTGATGAACACAAAGACTAGGGTTTGACTCTTAAACTTTCTACTTAGCAGCATTTGTGACCTTGGGAAAATTACCTAAAACCACCCAAGCCTCCGTTTCCTCACTGTACAAATGTGGATAATGAGACTTCTATCAGAGAGTTGTAGTAAAGATTAATTGAGAGTACATAAGCAAAGCTTCCAGCACACCCCTAGCACGGAGAAGACGCTCAGTACGTGGGCTCCCTTACCTCTGTTTTCCTTGTGAGTCCCAGCATCTGGGGTGGTACCTGGCATCTAGCAGATGCTCAGTAAACCATGAAAGGAAAAGGTGTTTTCCCGGGTCGGAAGGGAGAGGCTGAACGTTAACTCCTTATACCAGTAGTTGCTTTTCTGACCACCCCTCACCACAAAGCCAGATTGTTTCTAGAACAACCAAAACAGCCAACTTCTTGTGGAGTTTGAGGGGTTTTACCTGCAACTGTTGTTCTTTCCAGGACTACTTAGTAACTTCCTGCTCTCTAAGGGGAACTTGTCTCCCCCTATTTCTAACATCTTCTCAGCCTCCTGCAAGAGAAGACCACATTATTCCATCTTAGACCAAGGAAAACCACGAGTCCACACCACCCATTTTTCTCTTACCACAATTTCTACCTAATTTCTCTCATATTTATTATGAAAGAGTGTAATTATGTTCTTTCATAGATCTGACTCATCACAAAGAAGAGACCACCAGATATCTGTACCTGTGGATTAGCACTTTTTAAAAGAAGAAAGAAAATAAATTTGAATAAGCCTCTAGATCCAACTGCCAATTTACTAGAAATATAGGAGACAGAAGAACATGTTAAATAACACCAAGGGACATAGTTAGTAAAATCTAAATGGTGGAAAATCCTACAGGTCAGAGGCCTAGTTTCTTCAACAAAAAGAAAAAAAGAGAAAGGGACCCCTAAAGAAATTTAAGGAACATATCAACCATTGCAATATATAGGCCTTATTTGGATCCTGGTTCAAACCAACAGATTATTTAAAAAAATAATATGACAATTGGGAAATATAATACTAACTGTTCTTTCTACTTTTGCATTTTTTTGACTGTTCCATAACAAAGCATTTTCTTAAGAAATAATCCCATTAATTTAAATAAAATAATTACAGAGAAAAAAATATGTGCAAAGATGTTTAAAGTATATTTAATAATAGATCCTAAAACAACTATAAATTTTAACAAGGGAAGAAAGCTTAATTATGAGAGAATACTATAGAATATTATGCAGCCATTAAAATAATAAATATGAGTATCTAGAAATATAGAAACATGAAAGTGTCTTATGAAATCAAGATGAGAAGAAAAAATCAGAAAAAATACCTCCCTCACACAGCTACACAAGAACTACGTCAAGGATGTAAAGAGAACATAAAGAAATGAACATAAATATTGGATGTTGATGTGAAATTTTGAGAGTAAAGTCTTCATTATTTTTCTTTCATTTAATTTTCAAAATAACTTTACAAAGTAAAACACGTATTAACAAATACATGTTGGGGTGCCTGGGTGGTTCAGTCGGTTAAGTGTCCGACTTCAGCTTGGGTCATGATCTCACGGTTCACGAGTTCGAGCCCTGCGTTGGGCTCTGTGCTGGCAGCTCGGAGTCTGGAGCCTGCTTCCGATTCTGTGTCTCCTTCTCTCTCTCTGCCCCTCCCCCACTCATGCTCTGTCTTTGTCTCTCAAAAATGAATAAGCGTTGAAAAAAAATTAAAACAAATGCATGTTTACTTCAGAAACTTTGGAAAATATGGAGTACCATGTTTACCGGCCACCTCAAACTTAACATCCAAAAGAGACTCCTCAGTTTTCCTCCCAAACCTGCCTGATAAATAGCATGACCACTCATCCAATTATTCACTCCAAAAATCTAAGAGTTGTCCTTGATTCCTCTCTTTCACCCATGTTCACTATCCGTTAGCAAAGCCTGTCAGTTTTATCTTCAAGATAAGTTCCCAGACCAGCCACTTCACCACGTCTCCCCTAGCCTGAGCCACCTTCACCTCTTGCCTGACATATTGCCACAGACTTCTAACTGGGGTCCCACTACCTGTCTCCTTTACAGGCCCCCTGGCTTTCTTGTATTCCTAAAGAATGCCAAGCTCATTCCTGCTTCAAAACCTTGGCATTTGCCATGCCCCTGGCCTAGAATGTTCCTACTCCCAGATATTGTCATGACTTGCCCTCACTTTATTCAGATTTCAGCGAGGATGTGTCCTTAGAATCATCCCTGATCACCCTAAATAGAGTAACTCCCTCACCCCTTACTTTTCTTCTTAAAACATACACACTACTGGGGCGTCTGGGTGGCTCAGCTGGTTAAGCACCCAACTTTGGCTCAGGTCATGATCTCATGGTTCGTGAGTCAGAGCCCAGTGTTGGGCTCTGTGCTGACAGCTCAGAGCCTGGAGCCTGCTTTGGAATCTGTGACTCCCTCTCTCTCAGCCCCTCCCCCGCTCAGGCTCTGTCTCTCTCAAAAAATAAATGTTAAAAATTTTTTTAAAAACATATCACTACCTAAAATTTTATATAAATCAGTAAGTGTATGTAGATATGTACAGGCAAACCTCGGGGATATTGTAGGTTTGGTTCGAGACCCCCACTATAAAGCAAATCAAATCAATATTTTGCTTCCTACTGCATATAAAAGTTATGTGTATGCTACACTATAGTTTATTAAGTGTCTAAAAGACATTAGATCTAAAAACAATGTACATGCCTTAATGAAAAAACACCTTATTGCTAGAAAATGCTAACCATCATCTAAGCCTTCAGTGAATCATAAATACTAATCACAAATCACCATAAAAATATAATAATAATGAAAAAGTTTGAAATGCTGCAAGAGTGGCCAGAGTATGACAGAGTGAGCAAATGCTGTTGGGAAAATGATGCTGATAGATTCACTTGACATAGGGTTGCCACAATCCTCCAATTTGTACAAAACACAATATTTATGAAATGCAGTAAAGTGAAGCATAATAAAATAAGGTATGCTTCCGTGTGTGTGTGTGTGTGTGTGTGTGTGTGTGTGTGTGTCTGTGTGTAATTTTTAAATTTTGTTTATAGAGTTTTGGGATGCTTGAAAGCTTCACATTTTATGTTGCAATTTCTAGCAATCTTTAAAGTTTTCCTTCATTGCTTTTGTGCATGGAATTGTTAAAACTTATTTAATAATAGAAAACAGACGTATAGACCAATGTAACAGAACTGGGAGCCCAGAGATAAGTCCATGCATAGGTGGTCAACTAATATTCAACGAGGGAGCCAAGAGAATTTGGTGGAGAAAGGACAGTCTCTTCAATAAGTGTTGCTGGGAAAACTGGATATTCACAAGCTACACCATTCCCCCGAAATCAACTCAAAATGTCATTAAACACTTAAATGTAAAATTGGAAACAGTAAATCTTCTAGAATAAAATACAGGGAAAAGGCTCTTTGACATTGTTCTTGGCAATGATTTTGTGCATAGGACACCAAAAGTACAGGCAACAAAAGAAAAATAAACAAGTGGAATGACACCGGTTAAAAGCTCCTGTGCAGCAAAAGAAATGGACGATAAAATGAAAAGGCAGCCTATGGAATGGGAGGCAATATCTGCAAACCATAGATCTGGTAAGAAGTTAATACCAAAGATATATAAGGAATACATACAACTCAATAGGAACAACAACAATAATAATAATAATCCAATTTAAAAATAGGCAAAAGGCCTAAATAGACATTTTTCCAAAGAAGATATACAAATGGGCCAGAAAGGACATGACAAGGTACTCAACATCACTAATAATTAGTGACATTTAAATCAAAACCACAATGTGGTTTCACCCTGCACCTGCCAGAATGGCTGTTGTCACAAAGACAAGAGATAAGTGCTGGTGAGGATGTGGAGAAAAGGGAGCTCTTATGCACTGTTGGTGGGAATGGAAATTGGTGCAGCCACTATGACAGTTCTTCAAAAAACTAAAAATAGAACTACCATATGATCCAGCAATGCCACTTCTGGGTATATGGCCAACGGAAATGAAATGACTATCTTGAAGAGATGCCTGCACCCCATGTTCACTGCAGCATAACTGACACTAGCCAAGACATGGAAACTACTTAAGTGTCCATCAGTGAATGAATGGACAAAGAAAAGGTATTTTATATATATATATATGTATATATTTATATACATGTATATAATTTATATAAACACACACACACACACACATATATATATACAATTGAATATCATTCAGCCATAAAAAAGAAGGAAATCCTGCCATTTGCAACCACATGAATGAAACTTAAGGGCATCATGCTATGTAAGACAGGTCAGAGAAAGACAAATACCATCTGATCTCACGTATAGGTGAAATCTGAAAAAAAAACCTGAAGTCATAGAAACAGAACAGATTGGTTGTTGCTGGGAGTGGGGCAAATGGGTGAGGGTGGTCAAAGGGGACAAAATTTCAGTTCTAACATGAATAAGTTCTGGGGATGTAAATTACAGCATGGTGACTATAGTTAACAATGCTCTATTGTGTATTGAGCTGAGAGAGTACATTTTAAAAGTTCTCACCACACACAAAAAAGGTGGCTATGGGAGGTGAGAGATGTATTAATGAAGCCTGCTGTGGTGACCATTTCACATTATATACATCTATCCAATCATTGTGCCGTATACCTTTATGTGTTAATTATATCTCAATAAATCTGGAAAAGATAATACAAGATTTTAAACATTCCAGATATTAGAAAAAAATGTCATTTCAAGTGTATTTCAAAGGACACTATTTCAGGCACTAACTGTATTTGGAAACACTTTCCGGCTCATTCATTTCTTGGTCTGGTATTTTCATTTTGCTACACATCCATTCTTGGCACGTATAGGCCATTGATTGAGGGTCCATTGTGTGGACAGCAGATGCCAAGCACTGAGGGAAATGAGGAAGGACAGAAAGTCCTATGCAAGTTATCTTCGCGTGGTGCCAACCACAACACCATCTGCCATTAGGTACACGACAAATCATAGGTTTTGTATACTTGTCAAATTAGGCCTTTCAGGAGAACACAAACCCTTAGATCTGATAATAAGGACAGACTTTATGTTCATATTGTAAGTATGAACCTGGTGAGTAGACTGTAGACAAAGAAAGGTGAAAACAACTGGTTATCCTGTCTAAAAATAAAGGGCAGGTAGGGACAAGGATCCTTGCTCCATTCTTGGCTAAGAACATCTTTGGAGTAATCTTCCCAGTTCCTAAATATAACCCTTGGGATTCCAGACATGCTGACTTTTCGTGTGGCCCTTCCTACGTTCTGCGATTTGAAGCTGCCCCCAAGTGTACGGTTGGTCCAAAAACAACAACCTCTTCCTCCTTGGCCTTCTTTTTGGCATCGTCCAGCTTCTTCTTTTTACTTTCAGGCATGAGATCATCTAACCAGCTCAGCTCTCGTTTAGAGAAACAGAGATCCATGACTTTCCTGACAAAGACCAATGCCAAAACCTGAAGAAAAAGAAAAAAAAAGGGAATGAAAAGAGCTCATTTTCTTCCCGAAATTAAAAGCAAAGTCTTATTTTCACAGCACACTAGGACGTGTCAAGGAAAATCAAACTAAATAATAATAACAATAACAATAATAATTGCCTCTTATTGAGCACCTTCTTTGTACCAGACACTAAATATTCACCTTCGTGTTTTATATGCAATATTTCATTTAACTATCGTCATAACAACCCTACAACTTAGAAAGTGACCAAGTTAATTCTTTGAAAAGAGAAACCCTTCGTCCTCAGATGGCCCTAAGGGTTGCCCTTCCCTGTCGTGGGTCGAGCAGAAGGACTGCTGGGCGGCAGTGGGGCGGAAAGCCTCGGCCAGAGCACAGCTATGGTGAGGCCGGCTGCACCCAGCCCAAGCATGCCTCACCAGGGGATGAAGGGTCCTTGAAGGATCATCTCAATCCCCTCTGATGCTCTGCCTATACATTTCCCCGCCAAATCCTTGCTTTATGCCTGCATCATGAATCGCTAGGGTTTTTTGTCTCTGCTCTCCAGTCTGGCCTGACATTCATTGTATTAAATGAGGAAACTGAGGCTCAGGAAAAGAAAGTGACTTGCCTAAAACCAGAAATCAGCTAATTTCCTCAATTATACAGGACAGGGTGTATGAACTGCTGCTCTGCTCTTCCCCTCTCCCCCCAATAAAAGGCTGTTTTTGCCAAAGGGGAATTAATAATGACCCAGAATGACCTGCCTAGATTGACAGGTGCTCACCAGCTACATCTGGTGGCTAGACAAGGAATGAGGCAGATCATTAAAGCACATTTCTCCCTCATTTCTGTAACTATTTTCCCTATAAATCCATAATTGATAGTATCAATTGTCAGGAATTTGCTGTTTCTTTAACCAAATGGTCAATCCCTGATTACAACACCCAAACGCAGAAACCTACATGTACTCTGACAACACTGAGAAACCCATCAGGAGGTATATATGCAGGAGATTAGAGGAAAAGAATCCCCCCACAGGGGCGCCTGGGTGGCTCAGTTGCTTAAGCATCTGACTTCTGCTCAGGTCATGATCTCCCCGTTCATGGGTTCAAGCCCTGCGTTGGGCTCTGTGCTGACAGCTCAGAGTCTGGAGCCTGATTCAGGTTCTGTGTCTCCCTCTCTCTCTGCTCCTCCCCCACTCATGCTCTGTCATTCTCTCTCAAAAATAAACATTTAAAAAATTTTTTTAAAAAAAGAATCTCCTGACCCTAGTTTCCTCACCTTTGAATATTCTCCCAGTAAGACAGAGCTCAAAAGTCCCTAAACAAGTACCAAACATTGCCCTCATTGATTTTTCTCTCTAGAGGCCCACCCTTTGGGTAATTTTCAAACAGCCCACTGAATTCTCAGAGTCCTCGTGATATAGGGTGAGCCAGAGAGAGGAGGCAACAGGAGGAGAAGATGAGCTGGTCAGATGGCAAGAAGTTCATCGCCTTCCTAGTGGCAGGAAGCAGCCTGTCACCTGTTACACTGTTACACCATCCACAGTTCTGCTTCCTGGTCCCTTTTCCAAAGCCTCTGCTTCAGTCTGAAAGAAGGTACAGATGTCCCAGTCCTTTATCAGTGATGGGCCAACCTCTTCCTCTCTCCCAGTGGCTTAAAACAGTGCATTTCCACTACTTTAGACATTTCTGACCGTAAAAAATTCTAAACTGGAACTATAATATGAAAATTATTGCAAACATGAAGAATCTTCTCCATGTCAGATTCATGAGAGAGAAGAAAGAAAGTGAGAAAGAAGAAGAGAGGAAGGAAGGAAGGGAGGGAGAGATGGAGGGAGGGAGGAAGGAAGGAAGAAAGAGAGGGAGGGAGGAAGGGAAGGAGGACTTGAAAGTAATCACAGCAAAGTGCTACACACATGCATCCACACCTCAAAGTCCCCAAATAATGCTGCTCCAGCAAAAGCCAAACAAAAAACTCACCATTAATAAGGGATTAATATCCAGAATATGTAGGGAACTCCTAAAACTCAACAACAACCACAAATCTGATTTAAAAATGGGCAAAAGAGGGCACCTGGGTGGCTCAGTTGGTTGAGAGTCTGACTTCAGCTCAGGTCGTGATCTTCGTGGTTCACAAGTTCGCGCCCTGCATCAGGCTCTGTGCTAACAGCTCAGAGCCTGTAGCCTGCTTCAGATTCTGGGTCTCCCTCTGTCTCTGCCCCAACCCTGCTCATGCAGACTCTTTCTCTCTCTCTTTCAAAAACAAATAAAAACATTTTTTTAAAAAACTAAAAACTAAAAATTAAACATGGGCAAAGGACTTGAAAAGATAACTCTCCAAAGAAAATACACAAATAATCAATAAGCACATGAAAAGATGCTCAACCTCACTGAAAAATGCCCATGAAAACCACAATGAGAAAGCATTTCACACCCGTTAGAAAGGCCGTTATTAAACAACAACAACAACAACAACCAAATGAACAGCCATACAAAACAAAAACCCCTCAAACAGAAAATAGACCCTGACAAATTGGAACCCTGTGTGCTGCTGGCAGGAATATAAAATGATGTGGCTCTTCCTCAAAAACTTAAAAATGGAGTTACCATATGATCCAGCAACCCACTTTTAGGTATATACCTCAAAGAATCGAAAGTGGGAACACAGATATTTGTACAATTCATGTTTACAGCAGCATTAGTCATAACTGCCAAAAATCAGGAACAATCCAAGTGTCTATCAATGAACAAACAGATAAACAAAATGTGGCATATATATATATGTATATACATACATACATATACACACATAGAAGAGTATCATTCAGTCTTTCGAAAGGAAATTCTGACACATGTTACAACATGGAGGAGCCCCTTGGAGGCAGGATGCTAAGTGAAATAAGCCAGATACAAAAACACAAATACTTTAGGGCCAGCCCCATACAAGGTACCTAGCATAATCAGATTCATAGAGACAGAAAGTAAAATGGTGGTTGCTGAGGCCTGGGGGAGGGGGAATGGGGAGTCATTGTTTAATAAGCACAGAGTGTTTTGTAAGATAAAAACACTCGGCAATAGTTGCACAACAATGTAAGTGTACTTAATGCTGCTGAACTAGACACTTAAAGATGGTTAAGGTGGTAGATTTTATGTTATTTATATTTCATCACTATTTTAAAAAATAAAATAATAACAATTTTATAAAACTCACCATCATTGGAAAGACGATGGCGGCCGGAGAGGCCTTGATGACCCAGAGTAGGACAAGTCAGGTCAGCTGGATGAGGGTGAAGAGGTGCACTTTGCGCAGGGGCACGTGCCGAAGATAGATAAAATCCGGCTGGTGCTTTGCGGGCATCCCAAAGAGCTTCAGACGGTCAAAGAACTGAAAGGAAGGAACTGGCATTTATTGTCAGGAGGTTTCTTTAGGTCAGAAGCCTTGTTCGGCCCATTCACGTCTCTAGTATCACCTGCTCTGAAAGACAGGGAATACTGTGTCCACTGGACAAAACTGGAAACTGAATCTCAGAGAGGACACGTAATCTGGTTAAGGTTGGCAAATGACAGGATCAAAATTTAAATCTGTCTGTTCTTTTTTCTTTTAAGATTTTATTTTTTTTTAAAGTAATTTCTACACCCAATCTGGGGCTTGAACTCATAACCCTGTCATCAAGAGTCGCAAGTTCTACCTACTGAGCCAGCGAGGCGCCCCTAAATCCATCTTTTGTAATTCTAGAATTAGAAAACATCTTTCTTCTATTGCACACTGGCTCCCGAGAGATCTTTCTCAGGGAGTGGTGAATACAAAATAAGCCAATTCCATCTTTCTGCTTAGTATCAAAACCAAATCTCCTACTTGTTTTTTGAGGAGTTTGGAGCTTTTCATTGATTATTTATAGTAAAAAGATAAAATAAAACTTCATAATATTCTGGAGATAGAATATATGACCATCGTTATATTATCAAAATGAAAACTGAGACCTTGAGAGATTGAATCACCTGCCCAAGGTCCTATTAAAACTCAGGGGGTAAGAGTAACCACTGGACATTCCACCAAAACAAAGAGGAACCAGCCACCAATAGAAGAAGAAAGTAAGTTATCATATCATCTGGGGCACCCAAGTTTTCAGTGACAGGCCCCTGATTTTCTCTGTGCAGAGGATGCAGAGGAATGAGTTCACAGATGGGAAAAGGCAGAGTAGGGCAGTAAGTAAGATCTGCTTACCTGGAGCAGCTCCCATTATTGCCAATCTTCACCAGTGTGCCCCCGGTTAAGCTCCCTCTCTCACACTGTAGCCTAGCACTAACACTAGCGTGGTCCATGTGTGGAAGCCAGTTTGTCTCTCACAAGACTTTCCGATCTAAGTTACTAGCATCTGACAAAAGCACCTAGCATTTAATACGTGCCTAATAATGGTCTGTTGAATCATTAATGAATGATGGGTTCCATGAAATCAAGCCAGGCCATCCTAGAAGTCTCTGTACCATCATGCCAACTTGACTGTCCAAATGACTTATCCTATGTCCAAACAAATGTCTAAAATAGCTTAACCAGTAAGACTGGGAAATGGTTTCTCAAGAATGGGTTTGTGCTTCCCTAGGAGAGCTCTCCCTCCCTGGTCAGAACAGATGAACTCACAGTGCAGAAATATCGCTCTGGTGGAAGCATATGCAATACCTGAATTCCTTGCAGTGAAGAAACTCCCATGTAGAGGAAAACTCCATAGAGGACCGGCATCGGGATAAACTGAAGACAAAAGAGCAGAAAGACCAGAAATTAAATTTGGTACCCTAGTGCACTCAAGGCTACATAAACCCCTCAGTCTCCAAGGAAACAAAGGCACAGAATCACTGCATAACCATCGCATTAGTTTCTGCTGCCTTTGTGCGATTTCGAAGAAGCAGCAAAATCAGAAGCTGACAATGATAAAAATTATTTTGTTCTGAAATGAAATGATTACACACAAGTGTAATCCAGCCCTGGTTAAATCACAGGCCTCACATTTTATCCGTCTGGTTCTTTTTCCTCTGTGGGGATAGGAAGACAGGCACGTAGCCCACTTGTACAGGACTGATACCTTTCAATTTTTTTTAATCATGCGAGCAATTATCCTAGGGATTTGGTGTATGTTAACATGGACTAGAAAGTCTCCCTTTTGCTACCCAGAGACTTGAGGTAGAAATGGGGAGGTATCAGAGAGGGGAATGATTCGGGGAGAAATAGCAACATTATTTTATTGCACTTGAATATACATACACACCTATCTTATCGCACCTAGCAATCGAGGTAATCTTCAAGGCAACTCTATCAGGTAGGGAAATGAGGCCTATGGAATTAAGGCAAGGGAAATCTCATAGCTGAAGACTAAACTTGACTTGCTTTTATTCTGAGGCTAAAAAACACTCCCAAACATAACTCATCTCAGAGCTAGAAAATCTCCTTTGGATTTTATGCTGTTTCAACTGTACCATGAGTAGACATCTCAGTTTGGTGCTAATCTTGTTTGTTGAACTATTGAATGGTTTCCTGAAAGAATCCCTCTGAGCCAGTTCTAGGAAGGCTAGGCGATGCCTACCGCCATGGTCTCGTGGTTACTTTCCTGGAGGAGAGGCAATTTTTGGGCTCCTCCAGATGGTAGCCAGACCAGAAGTGGGAGTGGGGGCTGGGGGGACAGAGAGTGGAAGGGGGAAGAGGGCATGAGGAGAGGTGGTGAGATTGGGTGGAAGGTAAGGAGCCAGGAAGATGGTTCCGAATCCTTTCCCATTTCTCTCCATTGTCACCCTTTAAATAGCATTTGCAGTGCAGGCTGGGGTGGTTGAAGATTTACCAAAAAGAAGGGGAAAGGAGGCAAGGGAGCCAAGTATGTGCTCCAGAATGTTTGGGGTTTGGTGATACAGCCATAGAGCTTTCCTTTTCACCCTATTTTCCCCAGATGCAAGCCTTACACCCACAAAAGTAAATATTTTTTTCTCATGTTTTGAGGCATCTCCCATCTTCCCAAAAATCCTCTTTTAACCCCACACCTCACACCAGCCACTGCCTATTCTCCATCTACTTCACAGAAAAATCTCATGAAAGAGTTACCCACCGACACTGTCTTTACGTTTCACCTCATATTTACTCTTCACTCTCCTGTAATTCAGCCTCTGCCTTATCCCTCCACTCAATCTGCTCTGTCAAGTCACTTTAGACTTCCCAATGCCAAATCCAATGGCTTGGTTTAGTCTTCATCTTTCTCGACAGCTTCTAACCAATCCCTCCTTCTGGAAACATTCCCCTCATTGGGCTTCCCTGACACCACGCCCTCCTGGTTCCCCTTCTACCTCTCTGGCAGCTCCTTCTGCGTTTCTGTTGCTGTCTCCTCATCTACCCAACTTCTAATTATTGGAGCTCCTTAGACTCTGCTCTTCTCTCTGGTTCTACTTCTGTTTTATATCTACCCTTCTCCCTGAGTGATATCATCTACTCCCATGGCTTTCAATACAACTACGTGCTGTTGACTCCCACATTTATATATTTTTTTCCACATTTATATTTTGAATCCAGAACCTTCCGGTAGCTTCTTCACTCAGTTGCCTCCTGGACATATCACCCAAAATCTGTCCATAGCCCCACCACCCCTCACAAAATCACTTCCTTCTTCATGCAGTCCTTTCCACCTTAAATGTCAATACTCTCCACCCAGATGGTCAAGTCCAAAACCTGGTAGGCATTTTCATTTTTTCATTTTCCACACTCCGTTCCACATCCAGTCAACCAGTAAGATCCTTGGATCTGCCTCCAAGATACACAGAAGACATGCCTTTTATCCATCCCTACTACCACCTTTTTTTTTTTTTTTTTTACAAATAGTTTATTGTCAAATTAGTTTCCACATAACACTCAGTGCTCATCCCCACAAGTGTCCTCCTCTATGCCCATCCCCCCCTCCCCCCCACATCCATCAGTCCTCAGTTTTTGTCAGCATTCAAGAGTCTCTCATGGTTTGCCTCTCTCCCTTTCCCCCACCATTTCCGCCCTTCTTCTCCCCCTTGTTCCTCCGTCAAGTTCCTCCTAATCCTCCTATACGTGCAAACATATGATATTTGTCCTTCTCTGCCTGACTTATTTCGCTCAGCATAACACCCTCAAGGTCCATCCATGTTGCTACACATGGCCAGATTTCATTCTTTCTCATTGCCATGTAGTATTCCATGGTATAGATAAGCCACATCTTCTTGATCCATTCGTCCGCTGATGGACACTTAGGCTCTTTCCATGTTTTAGCTATTGTGGAGAGTGCTGCTATGAACATTGGGGTCCATGTGCTCCTATGCCTCAGCATTTCTGTATCCCTTGGGTAAATTCCTAGCAGTGCTATTGGTGGGTCATAGGGGAGTTCTATTGTTAGTTTCCTGAGGAACCTCCACACTGTTTTCCAGAGGGGCTGTACCAGTTTACATTCCCACCAACAGTGTAGGAGGGTGCCCGTTTCTCCACATCCTTGCCAGCATCTAGAGTTCTCTGATTTGCTCATTTTAGCCACTCTGGCGCCTACTACCACCTTTTTTAAGCAAGTCACCATCATCTCCCACCTATAATAGCCTTACTAGTCTCTCTGCTTCTATTTTTCCCAACCCTAAAAACTTTTTCTCTAGACATCACCAGAGTGATTTTTAAAAAAAATATTATTGGGGCGCCTGGGTGGCTTAGTCGGTTAAACGTCCGACTTTCGCTTAGGTCATGATCTCACGGTTCGTGGGTTCGGGCCCCGCGTCGGCTCTGTGCTGACTGCCAGCTCAGAGCCTGGAGCCTGTTTCAGTCTGTGACTCCCTCTCTCTCTGACCCTCCCCTGCTCACGCTGTCTCTCTCTCTCTCTCTCCTAGAAATAAATAAAACATTAAAAAAAAATAAAAAAAAAATATTATATGGGGGGGGCGCGGTGCTTGGGTGGCTCAGTCGGTTGGGTGTCCAACTCTTGATTTTGTGTCAGGTCATGATTTTACAGTTCATGGGATTGAGCCCCACATCGGGCTCCACACTGACAACACGTGGAGCCTGCTTGGGATTCTCTTTCTCCCTCTCTCTCTCTCTGCCCCTCCCCAGCTTGCACACGTGCTCAAAATAAATAATAAATGTTTTTTAAAAAGAAAAAAACAAAATAAAAAACACATAAAAGTACTAAATAGATCACGTCCCTTGCTTGTTAAAACCCTTCAAAGGTTACCTTTACCAGAGTCAACAAGGCCCTGCATGAACTGCCCCTACCTACTCTTCACCCTCATCTCATTGTGTTCTTGCCTTGACTCAACACCCTTGAGACACATGTCCCTGATATCTCTTTGAATACATATTACTCCTTCCCATCTCAGAGACTGCTTTTCTCCCTTCCTCCATGCCCTCTCCCACCACCCATGGCATGACCACTTCCATCTCATCTTAAATACCATCTCTGTAGAGATGCCATCTCTGACCACACTAACTAAAAGAGCACTCCCTTAATTCTCTATAGCATCATAGAGCACTAAATATTTCCTTTCATCACTTAATCATATTCTGTAATTACTATGTTTGTTTGTTTTTATCCTCCCCTCCCCACTCTTCTTTTTTTTTTTTTTTAAAGATTTTATTTTTAAGTAATCTCCACACCCAACATGGGGCTCGAATCCACCACCCTGAGATCGAGAGTCGCATGCTCCACTGACTGAGCCAGCCAGGTGTCCCTCATTTTTGTTTTCTTAACTAACTTCCTTAACTACCTCTTATCTGCTTTACTCTGCTAGAGTAAAACTCTCTCAGGACAGGTATCTGTACGTGTATCTGTTTGGCTTATCACTGTATTTCCAGTACCTAATAACAGAATTCCTGACACGAATCAGGTACTCAATATTTACGTAACGAGTGAATAAATAATTACCTTTAATATGGTTGTCATGAAGACTGAGCAGCCCATCAACACAAAGATCATAAGGCCTGTCACTCTTTGTTCTCGGATGCCCAAGAACTTGGGTTGTTCTCCAGGAGCAGAGCACTCAGATTCTAGTTTGAGGCTGTTCACATGTGTGATGGACAGGACAGTTGCTGCCACAAACCAGGGCAGGCCCATGATGGAGCAGACACCCAGCATGATGGCCACCATCAGCAGGTCCAGATGATAGCCACAACCTTTCTGTGGGGAAACAGATTCTCCGTCACCACCAATGGACTGGCTGTAGTGGGGCACAGAACAGTGAGCTGAGTCTCAGGCCCAAAGCAGGAAGGGGTGTATGGGTAAGGAAGAAGGGGTCCAGGGATCCCAGATGAATCTTCCAGCCCCTCCCAGTGTGGAGGGAAAAGAGAAGAAAAAGAGCAACCTTAGCCTGTCCTATACACGCCATCTCCATTTTTTATTCAAGTGCCTCCAGATTTCACCCTAGTCTCATGCATTTGAAGATTCGTCCTTTCTTGCAGAGTAACCAGAGGTCAAGCCACATGTTGACCATTCTAGTGGTAGACCATACAGGAGTTGGAGGTAAATGGCTTCTTACAAACACCCCCAGATCCTTGCCAAATATGGATTTGCCTACTCTAAGTAAGGAAAGAACAGAGATGAAGGCATGAAGCCTCTTACTGATAAATGTGCTGGACTCATATCTACCTCCTGGGAATCCTTGGACTCAAGGTTCAGTCGGGAAACTCCAGTAACAGACACCAATGGGACTCTTGGAAACAGTGGCCCAAACTCTGACCTGAACCTCAGAAAGACAAGCCTGGATAGGGACCACACGGAAATGTGCCCACCTACCTTCCCCAAGGTTTGAGAGTAAACTAATGGAGTCCAAGCTCCTTTCACACCATTCCATCATGCTCTACTCTAGTTTCATGTCCAAACCAATCTTTGTCACCAATTAAGGGATTGGAAACCTCTGGGAACCTTTTATGAGTTCCTTCTATTCTTCTATGACTGCTTTTATCCAGGTTCTATAGTTCCTCATCTAAATGGGCTTACCCTAAAATAAAATAAAATAAAATAAAATAAAATAAAATAAAATAAAATAAAATAAAATAAAATAAAATAAAAAGTGACAGGCTGCCATTCGTCTTTCTAGGTCAGAACTTTTTGTTACCTTGAGCTTGTGTTCCTTCCTGTTAATGATGACAGCTGTGATCTGCTGGTCCATGAATATTAAGATAGTGCAGAGAAGAGCTGGGATAATTGCAGCGATCACAGTCCACCAGGGATTGGGGCCAATGGGACTAATAATCCACCCTCGATCATCTCTTGTTGGCTAAAGGGGGAAAATACAGTTTTGTTTTTGTACTTTAACTATAGTCATCAGGGCAAAAGAGATTAAACTGAATCACAATATCCACATTATTTTTACTCTTAAATGAGAATCCTTAAAAAAGGCATGAAATGTAGCAACTCCTTAGGAAACCTATGACCTTGTTCCAAATCCCCTTTGAGTCAATCCTCGATTATTAACTTCCTGTGAAATATTCATTAATACTTTACTTCCTGCCCCTACTCTCCAAACTCACCCCCACAGAAAGCAGCTTTATCTTAACATTAGCCCAAGTAAAATAAAATCTGTTGTCAAAAAGGAATTTAACACAATTATAATTAAGGCAAATATAAATAATTTTGACTATCTTCCTTATTGCTCTGTTCCAGAAGCCATATAGTGTATGCCTAAAGCACAAATAAAGGCAAAGTAGAGCCAGTTGCATGGCTTAGATTGTATTGGCCCAGGGGCCTTCTCCCATCAGCAGTATAACAGAAGCCCAGGTACTTGAGACTTGAGAGAGGAGCTCAAGACTAATGAACTTGGGGACTTGTTTAATCTAGGACCCTCTCCAATGCTCCTATAAGACCACTACTGTTTATAAATCTTATTTGGGTGTTCGTGACATACTGAAACTCTTCTAGGTGCTCTGGGGAAGAAAAGTTCCCCTTGTTTGGCAAGTAGTAATGGAAGATGAAAGGTCAGGGATACAAACTGGCCCAGAATTGAACCAAACTTAATGAGCAAAGCAAAGACTATTACATCCAAAGTACTTGGCTACATGTTGGTTGTGACTCTAGGACTCAAAGACTCTTTGAAGAGCTCCAAATTATGAATGGGCTAAGTTCTGAGTGTTTATAGAATCTATGTCTCTTTGGTAACAATGTTCTATGTGATAGTTAAGTTCTTAGGCCAACACATAAATTTACAAAACTCTGACTGACATTAACACATTAGTAATAGTACTAGCCTTCAGACTGAGTCTTAATCACTAGGGGCCATGTGATATAACAGGGAAGGAAACAAAGAAGAAAATTTCTCCTCTGCTTCCTGAAAGCAAGGCCTGCCAACAAGCAGCATTTTCTTTGACATTCTCCCATTCCATCTCTCTCCTACCCCCCAGAGCCCTTCTTCCCAGATGTCCCAGAAAAATTCAGTACCTTCTGACTATCTAAGCCTACCCATCAGGGAACCTTTCCAAGGAGTGCTTAATGTTCTCAAATTAATTATTTTTATACAAAATCTATTCCTCCTGGAGGGTTGACCTCAGCTAGGTATTAGAGAGAAAGCTGATTGCGCTCATTCACACAAAGGTGAGAATGACATATTCTCAGAGGAATTATATTTTTAAAGAGGGTGTTTTTCAATCCCCCAACTTCTAACTGATGGCATTTCAGTGCATTTAACAAAATAAAATAAAAAATCTTCAGGCAATATGGAAAAAGATATTTTTAACCAGGCCTATTTCAGGGAGGGAGAGAGAAAGAAAGGGAAGACAAAGGCACAGGGTACAGGGATGTTTACAAGTCAAGGACTGTCTTTCTTCCTGCCTTCCTTCTCGTCCCCAGCCTCTCCTGTTCTTCTCATCATGTGATTCTTCTCAAGTCACCGAGTATGTCCAGGCTTTCCCTCCCCTCTGGTCTGCAGGGCTCTATGGAGCCGAGCTCAGCCTTCCCATCTTCTCTGTTACTCAGTTCCCCTAAAATGAAACAGACCTAGACTCCCCACGTACAGATAATTTGTTTTACTTCTTTCGTATACATTTTCAGCAAAATATTGTAGGTTGTAGGGAGTTATACAAAGAAACAATGAAATAGGGTTGAAGAGCTGTCCCGGTTACTCCGGTAGGAGCATTAGACTATGGGTGAAGCCCCCAGGCCAGCTCCCCTCTTCACAAGGCAAGATCCCGGAGGAGAAGGGCCAGCCCTGATTTAGCTTCTTTACCCCTCCCAGTGCCCATATACAGCTGAAGCTCAAGGAAGGTGCTGCTAATCAGACTTTTTCCAGGGACCCACATTTCCACTATGTGTGGTATGTGGGTACACATGCAGATTCCTCTGTCATAAATCTGATCTTTTCATTCATTAAACCACCTTAGGTGTTCTGTTCCCTGATTTTTCTGGCTTGAACTCAGCCAAGCCTTGAAGAGTTTGATCTTCTGAAAGGTAAGGCATGAGGGACAAAGTTTAGATTTTGGGGACTGGAGAACGCAGGATATGGGGAGGTCTTTGAAATTCACTTGGGACCAGATTCTAGGAAACCACATGAGGGCACCAAGTACCCGTGAAAGCTGTTTACCTTGAACACACTGGGAACTTGAAGTTTTGGTGATGGGATTCCAATCAAAAAATCAATAATCACCATTGTGAAGATAGTGAGGAAAACGGCAAAGTCACTCACCATGGAACGTACCTGGCATGAGAAAGGATTGGAAAAGTGTTTTATTAACCTAAATGCAGTAGAAGAGAACTTAATATTGTAAAAGTTTTAAAAATCCTAAGAATGCTTTAATGTTATAATTGAATTAATACAACCCTATGTAAACAACAGGAGTATGTTAATATGCCCAAGTTAATTCCCCCATAGGGTAGGTATGATGGCAAAGAATGAACCATTTGACAAACTCTAATGTAACCACCCTGACTGTGAAGAGCTGTGTTTGGGACATTCATGCCCAGGTTTGGTCAATAGTTCTGGGAACTTGGAATAAGATTTTCTTGGGCCAGTCAAGGTCCGTTTGTGCCAGCCAAGGGCCTTGGTGGCAGCATCGACTCCTCTTCTCCCTCATGCCCGACACCTCATCTACCTGCATGAAAGTCCTGTTGGCTCTACTTCCAGAACATATCCCAGATCTGAGCACTTCTCACCTCCTCCACTGTTCCTACCCAGACCAAGGTCACCATCAGCTGCTATCCCCAATAAGTACAGCAGACGCTTAACCTTGCTTCTGGCCTCCTTTAAAGCCATTGGACGGACCAAACCAGTTGGATCATGTCAATTCACAAAAACCCTGAAATGGTTCCTCATTTCACCAAAAGGTAAAAACCCACAAGGCCTTGGCCTATGAGGCCCACACACTGAAATCATCACCTCTCTGATCCCAGTCTCTAACGCTCTCCCACTCGCCCGTTCTGCTCCAGCCATACAGACGGCCTCATTGTTTCTTAAACAAGCCAGACTCACTCCCACCTTAGGGTCGTTGTACTTGTTCATCCCTCCACCTAGAATGCTTTTTCTCTGAGTAACTTCTTGGCATAGCTCCCTCACCTCCCAATCTTCGTACAAATATCACCTTCCCTATGAGATCTTCTCTGATGATCCTACTTGACACTGGTCACCATTCTCTACTCCAGCACCGTCTATACTCCTTTTCTGCTTAATTTTCTCCATAGCACTTACTACCATTTTCTGCCTGGGAGGACTTTATAGTTTAGGTCAGCTTTAATAAAATACAGTGCCTCTAAAATGCCCAGCATCTGCCTTCATCTGAACTTCCAACAGAGATAGAGCAAAATATATCCTAACCTGCCTTTGCTTTCCTTTGAAACCTGAGGTTTGCAGCTTCTTGGCCCTGGTTTTGTTAGTTCTCTGCTGAATGGTACACCAATTCTCTGAACCTGCACTTGCCCGCACCATCATGAGCCATCTTGGGTCCATCTGACCATCCTGGGGCCCAGTGGCCCTTCTCTCCTCTGAGCTCCTATGGCCCCTGCATCCCGGGTTGGCGCCCAACCCTATACTACTGTATCATACGGACCTCTATATTTTGTATGTTTCTCCTTCCTATATGATGGCAGAGACCGTGTTTTAAACTTCTTTTATATCCCGGATAACACTTAACCCAGGCCTCAGCAAGCAGCTAGTAGAGAAGTGCCACTTATTAACTATTTGTCCAGACCAGGAACAATGACCCAGTACTAAAATATGTACTTCCCTTAACTACTATGTAGCACCCCGGAAGTCTAAGAACGTGTTTTAGTCCTGCATCTGTGTACCATAGATAACTAATCAACTGAGCTCCCCACCCATTCGGACTTCCTGCTCTGCAAATGTACCTGACTGAACCCTCACTTACAGAAAAACCACCATTTCTCATGCTTTGAATTCCTTTTCAAAGCAAAAGTGCCCCCCCCCCCCACCGTTCACCACTCTACACCCAGCCTCTAATTCCGCTCTACTAAAACTGGTCATGGTCAAACAGCTCCATTTGTATCAGGAAAGATGACTGAGGCTTCTAACAGTCACGCAAACCAAGTTGGGAGTATTTGGGCCGCTATAGTCAGTGTGCCCAGTGATTTCACAAGCTGCCATGAGAGCCATCCCTGGGAAGAGACTTTGGGGTCCCCTATGTGTCCAAAGTGGTCATCCTGCTTTACTAGACTTAGCAGCCAGTTCCAGCTATTGCATACTACATATCCCAACATCCTGGAAATGACACGTAACAGCATTCTGGAAATGAGAGTTAATAGCTTTTGCAGAACCACTTTAAACTCCCCCTGATGCTTTTCTTTAAATCTCCACCCACCACTGTGGGACTTGAACTTATGTCCCCAAGATCAAGAGTCATGTGCTCTCCTGAATGAGCCAGCAAGGCACCCATCACCTGGCGCTTTTAATCAAAAACTCTGAAGTATTAACCCCTCAGCCCACACCACACATTCATGAAAGGCTGCCAGACTCTAGAAGAGAATGCCATCGTGTGGCTTGCCAGGACATCTGGAACTCTCCACCTGCCACTCTACTCAGCAAGCAGCACGGAAACGGAACAGACTTTGTTACGTTAGAATGCTCACGCAGAAGAAATGAACACGCGTGCTACCTACTCTGGTTGGGAAATAGCGACTTGTCTTAAATGTCTTTAAGGTGCTCGAGAGGATGAAGGTGGTGAAGAAGAGAATGCAGGACCAAAAGAGCACGTCAGGAGTATAGGGTCCATGGTGGCCGCACGCGGATCCTGTGAACTCTCCGTGCATCTCCTGGCACTCCTGCGGGAACAAGCATTCTGGGTGACGAAAGGCAGGCACGAGGGACTAGACTGCTCCGGCCTCCCGAGCCCACCACTCACTGCCGCCCCACGGTTGCTGCGGAGTGCAGGAGGCCGGCAGTGTCCACTCGACCCCGTGTGCCTGTGGAGCGCTCGCCTGCATAGGCGCCTTCTGAGTACGGTGGCTCTTGAGAGTCCTCAGACACTTTGGAAAATGAAACCAGGATGGCCCAAGCAGGCATGAAGTCCTGGCAGGGCCCTGGCAATCTGTATTGCTTATATTACAGAGGACTTCCAAATTGGAATATTCTTCCAGCCGCAGAAACCTGGGTCTGCCCCTGCCTTGCCTGGTTTCGTCCCCACATACCCCTAGTGCAGGGTGTGCGTGGGAGGGAAGAGAAAGGCAATCTTCTTTTCCCTTTATGTACAAGAGGACTTTTGCTGGGGCAAAGTGGTCAGCAACAACAGTTTAAATAAATAAATAAATAAATAAATAAATAAATAAACTTTATTTTCGAAAACACCAGACCATGCTGAAGGGCGACCGCTCTTAAACCTGGCAGTCACGATGCTGTAATACAACTCCCAGACTTACACTAACGGTCAGGTTGGCCCAGTGGACTTCTGTTGTCACGATATTGTGGTCCTTCCAGTACTGCAGGGTATGATTGTTTGGGTTTTCTGGGAGAGTACACCTGCAGCTGAGGGGAAAAGGAAAACAAGGATTCCTGAGCAAAGCAGCCAAGTATTCGACTAAAGAGTTTTAGCCATGGCTGGACTAAAGGCTCTGCCAGAGCCTGCCTTGTTTCTCCTTTGTCCGCCGCAAGTCCCTGAGATTTGTCCTGTTGCTTGAGGCCCAGGGGTAGGCCCAACCACACCCCTATTTTTCAGTCAGCCATTATAAACGCAGACACAAATCAGCACGTGGGTCTTGAATTAAACTGTGCCGGCAACCAAGCTTGGCACAGAAGGGGCCCCCTGGTGGTCTCCTTGCTTAGTTTCTTTCTCTGAGGCCCTTCCTGTGAAATTCAATCTACGAAGCAAGGAGGACGTGCTATCCCACTCAGCTCTCAACAGTCTCCTGGAGCCTGGATATCTCCTGCTCTCTATGCCCTGCCACATTCTCAGTACACTCTCAACATGGAAGCTCCTGGAATTGTGATGCAAGCTCGCCTTGACACTGGATTATTCCTGGTAATATCCCACCACCATGGCCTCCTCTCCCATCCAACGGACCAGATCAGACTTGTCCCTCTGGCCACCATGCTGCCTCCCAGTCCCACAACGAACACAGCCATTCCCATGAACTTTGCATCATCTGTGAATTTAATGAGCATACCTTCTAAGGATATAGTATGACAGAATTAAACTACAAAAAGATCTCAATAGATTGTAATAGGAGGAAATCAACAAAATAAAAAGTAATAGGGAAAGCCATAAAGTCCTGCATTTAGGTCTACAAAATCAATCTCAAACTTGGAACAACAAAGATGTCCTTCAGTAGATGAATGGATGAACCATATCTATAACTACACAATGGACTATTATTCAGCACTAAAAAGAAATGAACCATCAAGCCATTAAAAGACATAAAAGACCTTTAAGGCAATAACACTAAGTAAATAAAGCCGATCTGAAAAACCTACGCACCGCAGGATTACAACTATATGACATTGTGAAAAACACAACATAAAGACAGTAAAAAGATCAATGATTGCCAGGTTTGAAGTGGTACCGAGGGATGGGTAGGCAGAGCATAAAAAAAATTTTTTTGAGACAGAGAGAGAGAGTGCCTGTGCAGGGGAGGTGCAGAGAGAGAGGGAGAGAGAGAGAATCTCAAGCCAGCTCTGCACTGTCAGCATGGAGCCCAAAGAATGATGACCTCACGGTTCATGAGATCATGACCCGAGCCAAAACCAAGAGTAGGATGCTTAACCGACTGAGCCCCGCAGGTGCCTCCAGAGCACAGATCTATAAGGCAGTGAACCATTCTGTATGACACTATAATAGTGGATATATCATTTATAGATTAATCAAAACTCATAGAATGTACAACACCAAGAGTGAGCCCTAATGTAAACTGCAGACTTTGAGTGATAATTATGTCTCAATGTAAATTCATTGGCTGCAACAAACTCTGGAATAGTGTGGAGCAGGGGGTGGAAGGAGACACTCTGTTCTCTGCTCAATTTTGCTGTGAACCTAAAACTGCTCTTAAAAAAAAATCAGTTCCACATACTAACATAAAATGATTTAAAGAGCTGGAGAGTTCTAGGTTCACAGCCCCAACAGTAGAATGCA
The DNA here is from genome assembly GCF_003009895.1 of Hyaena hyaena. NCBI lineage: Eukaryota > Metazoa > Chordata > Mammalia > Carnivora > Hyaenidae > Hyaena > Hyaena hyaena. The sequence continues at coordinate 2,039,799 of NW_024080825.1, read as the reverse complement.
AGTAAGAAAAACACCATCTTGAGCTTTATTAACACAAAATTACAGAGTCCAGACCCAAAGTCTGGTCACTTCTGTCAGTCTTCCTCCACTGAGTCTCATGAGGGCCGATCCTTTGTCTGCCATGTTCACCACTGTCTCCAGGGCCTAAAACCATGCCTGGCCCACAGAGTAGGTGCTCAACAAATGCTTGTTAAGTGAGTAAATGAATGACTGAGAAAAAGGTCAAAGAATGAACCTTACTCCAATGCCAATCAGCAGTCCACCAGGCTTCAAAGATTATACTCCCCTAATGGTGGTTATGGTGTATGAAAATAATTTCCAAATTCTAAGAAAATTATTTTATGAATTCTGACTTTTAAAAGGTGAATAAATGAATGCGCAGAACCTATGCAAATGTATCCATGGCTAGTCGGCAGGCCCCTCCATGCAGTGTGCTCTCTCTGCTCAGACGGTTTCGGGTTGAAATTGTTCGCTTTACAACCAGGCTCTCCACATCAGAACCATACAGCCTTAAAGCAGGGAATTAGATGTACAGAGCTAAAGGGTGAGGATCTTTAGTCATAACTGGGAGAATACTGTTCCAGAGAAGAAGTGTTTTATAGGACCAGACTCTCCTGGATGCTTGACACCAGAGCCAGACACCGTGTTTCTTCTCCACCTGATCAAAACTGTATTGAGCATGTGAAGAAAACAGCCTCTTGGGTTGAAATCTAGGTAAGTAAATAGCTTACTAGATCCTTAGGAAACAGTAAGAGACATGTTGGATCTGCAGGGAATTATTAGTACATCTCTACCTAATGATTCCTAAGAGTAGCCTGTACATACTTTCAGAGAATCTTGACAAGATGCTTCAGGGACTCACGAGTCCTTGTAAAAAGAAGTTCCTCCCAACAACTAACTTGAATTCTCCCCGCTACCTCTGCAGCCTACTTTTGTCTCGTGCCTGGAACCGAAAGCCCGTGCTCTGGAAAGCAACTCTCATGCCCCCTCTGAGTTTCGTCCTTCGTCCATCCTCTCCATCATCATTTCTGATGGCAGTGATGCCACTTCTGGTGGACCACCCTCCGCCCCGGGGCTCCACAGCCTTATCTGAGTCCTATTTCCCAGAGAAAGGGCCAAGACACTTCCTTAACATGAGCTACAAGTAACTGCCTGGTGCACTGCATCAGCCAGTAAACTCAGGCCCACTGCTCAATTTAAAAAAAAAAAAAAAAAAAAAAGGACCCGCAGAAAGCATACTTACTAATACAGGCTAAGGTGGTCCAGTTGGCTGTGCATGTGGATGGGGTAGGTCTCTGCCAGGTGAATGAGCTTTTCTATTGCTTCATAGATGAAAATAATGCAAATCAGGGAGGCAAATGCTTCTTCGGTGAAGCGGGTAATGTAACAGACAAGGGAACTGGCGTCAGTTGCCACGAGAACGATACACAGGAAGGCGGTCCACAGTCCGATACAAGCGCGCAGGGAGAGGTATGAAAGAGCGTAATCTCTGAAACAACACCAAAGTTCGTCAAAAAGCATGGACGGATGCGTTACAAGACAAAGGGTCAGAAATGTGGTTCATTCATCTCATCTCATCCGTTCCAGTACTGCAACCCCGTTTCTCCCAAGCTGACTGTACTTTACTCCCAAGCGATGCCCAGGGACAGCTGTGACAAATAGATTTGCTCCGCAGGTGGTATCTGCCACAGCATGGGTGTGGAAAGCGGAGAAGGAAGGAACTGGCCACACAGTGTCTGCCATTACTGCCCAATGTGATTCAGGTCTTATTGGTACTGTTAGGAAAAAGGGGGCCAGCCTTTATTCCACATGCTCCTACTTCCAATCCTGAACGAAGAAAAGATTTGATAGGGAAAGTAGGGAAACAAGGGCACTGCCAAGCCCCGACCGTCACCAGCAAGCAGAATATGAAGGAGGCGTCTTAGGCCAAATTAAAAATTGACTTGAGAGGGGCGCCTGGGTGGCTCAGTCTGTTGAGCGTCCAACTTCGGCTCAGGTCATGATCTCATGGTTCATGGGTCTGAGCCCCACATGGGCTCCGTGCTGACAGTGTGGAGCATGCTTGGGATTCTCTTTCCTTCTCTCTCTGCCCCTTTGGCATGCTCTCTCTCTCTCTCTCAAAATAAATAAACTTAAAAAAAGAAACTGGTTGGAAATTAAAGTGAAGGAATTTGACTTAGCTAGGAAAAACAAAAACCAGTACTACACCGTATGTTAACCAACTTGAATTTAAATAAATTTTTAAAAAAGATAAAAAGTCAAAACTTCAATAATGGCTGAGGGATGTTATTAATAAAGCTCTTTAAGATTAGGAGATCTACTACTTTAGGTACAGTACTACCTGTGGGGCAGGACAACAGACCAAATGATGTGCTTTCTTTAGGTTTTTACAGTCCAGAGTAACATCTGCCTGCTTGTGCTCGCCCGGGATCCTGGCCTTCAACCCCAACGGCACAATAACACATCCAGTTAGAGTTTTCAGAAAACCAAATGTCTTACTTGCAGAATTTGAACAAAATCTTTTCAAAGACAAGCACTGGCCCAGTACTGCCCAGGATGGTGAGAGCCTGTCCCGCAAACAAGGAATAGGCAATCCCGGTCATGGAGGCTCCAAATAAGGATTCAATCGCACTCTGAGGGGGGAAAAGAAATCATCAGAGTCTGTAACCAGGAATGTGGGCTCATGTGCATCCCTGTCTTAGCTCTCATGTGCACCCTGACAAGCCATTTGCTTGTATTTCATCTTAGCAAGAGTGAAGTGGAAACACAGTCTAATGCTCCCGTAAACGGACACCGCTTTGATAATCCACGTGCCCACACCCAACCGCATATGATTCCTTAACTAAGTCCTGTTCTTTAGCGACTCAATTCAGTACTTAAAGATGCATAGGAAGCACAGTGATACCATTCATACTCTGAGCCATCATTCAGAGTCACCTTAAATGTCAAATGACACTGATATATCTGTTTCCATCCTTTGGAGCACCAGACAATTCAATTGGGCAATCAACTACTGAAATTGATATTCAAGCAGACAGGAGCCTGTTCTAAAGGGAAAGCTGTGTTGCTGCTTGGTATGAAATCAGAAGACCGCAGTATTCAGGAGAAAGAAGCCAATTTCCTCAGTCCTAGCCCAGAGGATTTTCCCCTCAGCAGACTTTGCTGCCAACACAATATTGTAAATCTTGTTTGGGGCCAATAGAAGCGGTTAAAGGTCCTTACTATGCGTCCCTCGGTGGCTTCTCCGAGCAATCCGCCAAAGGTGATGACAGGTGACATGCAGGCACAGTACAGGAACAGAAAAGAGGCCAGACACTGTAAACTGAGTGCATCCCGGTAGTCGCTCCAGTACCAGGGGGCCTTCCGCTTGATGTCCAGCACCAAGCCCCCAAACAGCCTGTGGAAACATGGCAAACAGGCCTCTAGCGTGGTCCCTCTTCCATAGGAGTATCTGAACAGCACACATTTGAAACCCACTTCAAATGTGCTCTGAAGACATGCTTTGGCTTCGATGTGACCCCAAGTACGAGAGATCTCTCTGGGGTCAGTACAGATTCCATTGACAAGCAAGGGCATGAATCTGAATGACTATCCCAAGCATCAAAAGAATTCCTTTGGGTGCGTATACTGCCCATTCAATAAAAAGTTCTAAAAAATGAACACGAAATTAAGTCATAGCCTCAAATTTCAAATTCTGAGCGGTTAGGAGGAAGTGTGCCAAAGCAACTCAAGGTATTAACGTGGTTAGTTGTATTACATGTATGGTAGCTAAAAGCCCCATCACATGCGCTTTCCTACGCTGAACAACTGCCCACCTTACTGTTGAGAAATTAGCACAAGAATTCATTCATGCGGTTGACATGTAGTAGCAGACACTGCGTGCCAGGCATCGTGCCAGGTACTGGAGACGCGGCAGTGAGCAAGACAGCACGGCCCTTCTCTAGCGCAGGAGATAGGCAGTGCTGTGAGGGTGCCACGGCAGCATAGGATGGGGGAGGGGGGGGGTTTCCACAGGGACTCAGAGAACGGACCAGGAGCTGGCCCGATGAGGCAGAGGGGCTAGCGGGGGTGACACCTGGAGGTGTGAGTGTATGGCAGGTTCTGAGAGCTGACGCAGATACAGCCATTTAAGACAGTGTGAGGAGCAAACACCAATAGGCAAGGAAGGTGACGCTGGAGAAGCCAAGTCACAAAGGGCCTTGTAAACTGTTTTTAGGGAATTCGGACTGTATCCTACTGGCAGGTCAAGTCACTGAAGGATCGTAAATGGGAGAACAACATAGCTAAACATGCATTCTGGAAGGACCGCTCTGGAGGGGGTGTAATGAATGGAACACGGGGCAAGACTGGAGGCAGCGGCTTGGGATGAGGACAAGTGGATGGACTCAAGGGCTGAATCAGGAAGTTGAGTCAACAGGACTTGGTGGCAGGACTGCTGGACCCCTCTCCAGTCCCTGAGGAGGAGACAGGGCAAGGGCAAGCTACCCCACACCAAGGAGCAAGAGTGTTCTCAAACTGGGCCCCCTCTTTTAGAGTGAGGTCACTGCACCAGAGTGAGGGTTGATAGGTGAGTCACAAAAAATGCCACTCAGCATTCTACAGCACAAATTACCTGGTGTCTTCAACAAATCAATGGCATAGGAAAAAAGGAAGGAGAGCAATTATAGAATGGGATCGTAATAACCAAAGGCAATCCCTGACTGGATGCTGTGGGAAAAAAACAAACTCTAAAAAGATGTGCCTCAGACAATCACAAAAGAGTTGAATGTGAACTGAGCATTTAGACAGTTTAAAGAACTAATGTTAATTTTGTTAGATTTCATAATGGCATGGCAGTTGTTTCTTAAAATGTCCCTATCAAACAGAGATACATACTGAAGTAGTTACAGGTAAAATGACATGATACCGGTGATTTGCTTTAAAATAATCTAGAAAACATAAAAGTAAAACAATTAAGTGGGGAGAAATGGACAAAACATGACTAAATGTTAATCACCGTTGATGGGCACATGGCGGTTCATTATCCTATTCCCTCTTCTTATGTGTTTGAAATTTTCTATAAGTTAAAAACAAAAGCAAACAAAGAATGAGCTACTTTTTCATGAAAGGAGGGCTGGCCTGCTCTTTCCTTCTCTCTGCCTGGGAGCCAAGAGGAGATCCATGTGACCTGGGACCTGGGTACCAGGGGAGAGGCCCAGGCAGCTCTCTCTCCATCTGAATGCTTTCTCTCCCTAGCCAGGTGCAATGAGTGTATACGTGGACACAGGGAAGACAATGCTCCGTCTTACCCATTTGGTCTTTTCCTCTGGTTTGGGTGGGTAGAGTTGGGATTCACCATTGTCAATTTATAGCAGTAACTTCACAATCTGGTTCTTGGCTTAGGGAAGAGAGGCAAAGCTCGCTTTGTTTTTAGTCTATCTGGCAAACCTTGCTTAGGTAAGGAGCTATTGATAGGGTCTAACCTAGAGGGTGAGAGTTCCACGCCAGAGTCTGGAACCAAGGCTCTGGTTTGTAATAAAGTGTTACTATGCCTTGCTTTCTCCTCTAGGCAAATAAGACCTTATAGGCAGCTGGGATTGGTCTGGGGGAAGACACAAGTGTTTCTGGGTCTTTACCAAGCTTGAACTTAGTACCATGTGAGTATCACCTCTTAATTACTGATGACCTTCCTCTGAAGGGTATTATTCTGGGAGAAGACTCTCCTTCTGCAATAATGAGCTTCACCCCACTATGTAACTTCAGATGCTGCCATGATGGCCCAGCCCCTGGATGCACGAGGCCCCTTCCAGGAGGAGTGTCTGTGAGTAACAGACAAAAGATTTATGCGAAACGGATTTATGAGAAGCCATAGAAAGGGAGGGCATCTGTATGCCTAACAGTCATTAAAAGGGGAAAGAAAAGATCTGAGGCTCTTATCAATAATGCAACTATAAATTAATCAAGTGATTTCTGACTACTGTTTAGAGTCAGCCTTAGACCCCGCTCATACATAAAATCAGACCATAATTGCACATCTACTGCAAGATCAGGCATGGATGCTTCTCTCCACGTTGGGGACTTCCTTTCCCTTTCAACACTACCCTTGATGTTCAAGTTTTTGGGGGGTAGGAGGCACAAAGGGATATGTATTTGAGCTTGACACAAGAAAGGACTTACCCATGTGGAGGGTCACTAGGCTCTAGTGGAGGAGCACTGACTTAGGGAGCCCTTCTCTGGAGGGCTTTAGGGACAGGCCAGGCATCCATTTGTCTGGTATGCTTCGGAAGAAACCTGTTTGAAGTGTGTGGGGGCGTCATCGAGATAGCAGCTCCTGATTCTTTCTTTCATGAACTCTTCCCAAAAGTGGCATCCCCAATAAGATACACAAAAATACCTTGGAAAAATCCTTTCTTGGAAAATGCTTATCTTCCCTATGGTGAAGCTGGTGGCCTAGGAACACTCTAGTCCGACTTTCATCTTTGTTGTGGATGGGAATGCATCAGCGTCACTGCCTGCATCGGCATCAGGGACGTCCAACACACTGTGCCCCGGCTTGGCCTCAGGTGAATACAGAACTCAGAGCACTGTTTTCAACTTGCCTCCTTTCCTGCCTTTGTAAGCGTCTACACTGCCCCGTCTCCATAGACCTCACCATCCAACAAGTAGAACATCCCCTAAGTCTCCAAGTTTTGCCCCAGGTCTTACTACATGGTGCACATAAAGCAGGTTTTCTGCCTCAGGGAAACACAACTAATGGTACTAATGGTATGAAGAACTATAAAACCCAGGCTATTGAATTTTTCGTCTGTGGAATCCAGGCAGGTCCAGAAAGTTCTAGGATGTCCATCTGCAGAAGAGGGTTTGTATTCACTCCCTACATACTTTGCGATTGGGAAAGGGGCAAGAGTTGGCACAGAAGCATAATCTCTGATGCAGGCATTAGGTCACCTGACCTACAAGGCTATAATAGGAGAAAGGCCATGTGTCTTGAAGTCTTTTACTAAGGGCTCTGAGGAAAACTTCAGAAACTCAGGAAGAGGAAGTATCTCCCATACCAAGCATCCCTAGGCCCTGAGCCTAGATAACCCTTTCTTTCAGCTTTATCAACTCCAGTAACTTCCTTACAAGACATGAAGAGAGAAGTTCCTCACAGCCTAGGTGAATTTGTGAGTAAAGGTACTTTGATACTGTAAGTACGTGATGAACCTGGCTATATGAGATCTTCTTTTGGGATGTCAGGCACCATTTCTGAAAATCTACAATTCTTGAGATCCAATCGAATGGTCTCCCAAACCCCCATGTGGACCCGATGATAAATGACCCCCTCAAAAGGCCTGGGACTCTAGTTTATTCTCCTCTGACACCGAAAGAAACCTGAAATCTCAAGTCATTTGGAGGAAACCCTGTTGCCCTCATTTCTACTACCTTCAAACTCTAAGTCCTGGGGTGTGGACACCATTTATTTTCAAAAGATATATCACAACCCTGAAATACTATCAAACACCCAAGACCCTTTCCCTAAAAAACACCACCTCCTCCAGGACAGTCTCAATCCTGGAACCGATTCTGGGGACAGATGCTTCCCTTGAACTGCTTCTCAATACCAGGCCTCCACACCCAATTCAGACCTCTCCCAACTTTAAAGAAAATGTTAAATTTACTCTTGGAGGTTGCTCCCTCATTTTAGTGACTCTTTCCATCAAAGGGCTGTTCCTTTCCTCTGTGATCACTCCCCAGAACCCAATTATCTTTCCCCACCCTCAAATACATTCCTCCAGCCAGGAAACACCCTCCCACTGCAAACACTGCTAGCTAAGCACCATCTCTCCTGCTTCTCACCCCCCCTCCCCGTTCCTAGCTCCTCCTTTAATTTCTAAGAGTAGAGAAATAGATGACTATCTACAATCCTAAAAAAAAAAAACCCTGAGTTTCTACTGGGTAGAGTACTGAGGATAGAAAAACCAGGAAAGCAACTTCAAGCAAAGAAGAAAAAAACTAAGATGAAAGTTCCGAAGTAGAGGACATTACAAAGCTGCTGTCTATAATCTGAGTACTGTCCTGAGACTCTCCACCCAGCAGATCCTTCTTAGAAACAAACACAACTTATAGAACCAGAACTATGGTCTCAATCGTCTCCCACAATCTGGGGAAGCCCTGGATGTCACTCCAACCCAAAATACCATCCTCTTTCACCGACCTTGTTACCTGGCAAATCAAAGTTAGTCTGGGAACCTGCTTCCCTAACCTTCCATAGAGAACCTCCTCCTTGGACATCTGCCTTTAGAGTCTGGGCCTAGAAAGGTAGATTGACCATTCTGAGACACACACACACACACACACACACACACACACACACACACACACACACCTAAAACACTACCTATTTTCCTACCCTAAGGGAGTTTCTTAACTTAAAATAATCACTCAAAAGGCACCTGAATGGCTCCATCAGTTAAGCATCCGACTTCAGCTCAGGTCATGATCTCATGGCTCGTGAGTTCAAGCCCCGTGTTGGGATCTGTGCTGACAGCTCAGAGCCTGGAGCCTGCTTCAGATTCTGTGTCTCCCTCTTGCTCTCCGCCCCTCCCCCGCTCACACCATCTGTCTTGCTCTCTCTAAAATAAACATTAAAAATAAATAAACAATCACTCAATATTTATCTATATTTAGTCCATTCATGCCTCAGAACAGGGATCATTCTAAAAGTATTCATTCATTCGATCATCAGATACTGAGTGCCTCCTCTGCGCAGGGCACTGCGCTGGCTGCGAGGAATATAATGAGCACCCTGCCCTTACAGAGCAAGCATGCTAGCAGGAAGACAACAGATCAAGCAATAATAATAAAGTAGGATAAGGGCTGTAGGGGGGCGGGGGTAGGTGGAGGGTGGCCGGCGGGGGAGGGACAAAGCTCAAAGCTGTGTCACCACACAGCAGGGATACCGAACCTCATCTACAGAGAGTCTTAGAAGGCTTTCCAAAGGAAGTGACACCTAGGCTGAGACAAAAAGGTCAGCGGCAGTTAGCCAGGAGATGAGGGAGGGGACGAGTGTTCAAATCAGAGGGAACAACGCGTGGAAAGGACGGGAGGTGAGACAGACTGTGGTAGGTGGTTTGAGAAACTTGAATGAATGAATACAAGATCTGATAAATTCACTATTACTTATTATAGTCAGTGGTTCCATTTGAAGAGTCATTCCCAGCCAAAATACTAGAGAGAAGAAGGCTGAAAGCGAAGACTATGATTCATTCCCTTACACAGCTTCAGCCCAGCAAGCAGCATATGCTGTGAAACATCTCAGAACTCACCGCCCGGTGCGCTGAAGTTCCGGCCCGCTGTGGCCCCCATGGGGTTCCGGTTCTATGTGGCAAACGTTTCCATTCGGAACTCCAGGCATTTTCCGTTTCTCCTTTTAACAGAGGAACACAAAATTAGTAAAGTCAGCCATCTATTCTGTCCTTCCTGTTAACAGCAGGGAGTGGTAATGAGATCATCCAAAAACAGCTCCCAAATACCCAAGTGTTGGTAGTTTTCAAATGCATTCAAATGATTTGGGCCAGTTTATTGACTTTCCTGAAAAACAATAACATCATATAATTTCTCCCCCTCTCACTAAGTGCCTGACTCCTAACCCTGCGTTGCCCAGAAACAGAAATGTGGAGGCCTTGGCATCAGGCAGGCCCTAAGTTCCAGTTTCAAATCTGCCTCTGTGTAATCTTACTTTACCTTAAAACTCTGAATAGTTTTCTGGAAGGTACTTATATTTATTTGTAAAATTAAGGATCAAACTACCTGCTTGGGGATGTTGCTGGGAGGGCCGAGTTGGCGTTTGTAAAGCACCGGGCCTGGTGTCTCGTGTGCAAGGACCCCTTGCCCACCTTTGACCTGCCCCAAAGTATGCGGGACTCTGCCTGCTGTCTCTATGCCACTCACTCTTTTCATCGCCTGGCTTCATTCACAATACACTCCCAAGAAATGTGCTTCCCTCTCCTATCCCCTTCCACTTCAAACCTTCAAAAGCTGCTTTAACACTATCCTAGAGCACTCTTGACTGATTGCATCACACTTGAGCCAATCTATGTTACCGTATACTCATTTTTTATAACTGCTCTGCTCATTCTAGGTGCCCCAAACAGGGCTGTAACTTGAGTTATTTAGTATATCCCCACAGGGTCTTTGCTTTGTCCGTGGTGGGAACTCAGCAAGTGACACTTAGCCACCATTGGCTAATAAGCATGCATACATTACCTGGGAAGGGACATTTTTGGGTGGCTCGATTCTAATGGAAGGGTCCCACTCCCCTGGAGGGAGCACCGTAACCTGGTCTAGGAACTCATCAATCCCCGCCAGGAGATCATCCCGCTCTTTTGCCTTATACGCCACATCGTGAAAAATCTACAGAGAAGAAAAAAACCCTGAGGAAAAGTTGAAAATAACTTAAAACAATCACCAATGAGGGGCACCTGGTGGCTCAGTCAGTTGTGCAGTTGAGCGTCCGACTCCTGATTTTGGCTCAGGTCATGATCTCATGGTTCATGAGTTCGAGCCTAGCATCAGTCTCTAGGCTAACAGCACAGAGCCTGCATGGGATCCTCTCTTTCCCACTCCCTCTCCCGCTCCCCAACTCACGCTCTTGCTCTCAAAATAAATAAAACTTAAAAACAACAATAACAATCACCAATGAAGTTGGTGAAGGATAGATACAACCTCATGATTTTTATCACTGTCATGGGGAATGACATGACAATTTAGAAAACGTTAGTATTTACAAAAGTGCAAGGATAAAAGGAGGAAAAAAAATGAACCTGAAGATGAGCTGGGTCGAAAAAGAACTAGGTATCTGTATGTTAGCACAAGAAGAGATTAGACTCTAAAGTTATATAATTGCTATCCCCCCAAAGAATAGGACAAAAGACAAGATACATGGAAAATTTTTCCTGATCATAATGTGATCAAAATGGTTGGAAAACCTGGATGGAATTCCCAATGAAGGTCCTCCATGAAATAAGCTTACCAATCAAGGGCAGATGGTAAAACACAACCCCCAACTCCCCCCGCCTGCTAAGACATATGCCTTAAAAACCCTACCCTGCAGCTTACATGAGCAGCACAGTCCTCGCTAGGGTATGTAGTGGGGATTCAGCATCGTGGCATCCACAATGTCTGGTTGCTGGGACATTCACATTTCAGTACCCAATCCTTACGTGGAGTAAGAGCGAGGGTTCTTTATGTAAATAGCTTTGACGCATGTAATTAACCATCCTCTCTAGAAAGTTGTCAGCCTTAACATCTTGCTCTTTAGGCATCCTCATAGCCAATAATAATTTTCCCAGGAAAAGATTTCTCTGCTTCCTTGGGAGAAATAGGAAGAAATATCCCCAGAAGGTTTGGACCTCCCACAAAAGGCACTCAGACAAGTGACCTGAACTGCTTCCTAGAAGACGCTGCAATGGTGATTATTTTATCCCCAACACCCAACTCAGGGCCTAGTACAGAGTAAATACTTGATAAATATTTACGGCATGAATGGAAAGAAGAAGTGGTGCATACCTCATCTGTCATGATGGTGGCCATGGATCTGCCAATCTCATGGTACTGCTGCCCTTTCCCTACTGGACCCAATAGGATGAACAAAAATCTGGCAACACACACAGAGGATGAAATTATAAATTATGTAAGCGAACGTAGAGAAGCGGCGTCTTATTCCTCTTCAAACAGCAAAACATTCCTCTCTCCAATCAACCAGAAATCACCGTGGTAACTTCAATAGCAGGAAACAGACTGATGATGGAGCAATAGAAGTTGCCTTGACCTAATAGCTCCACTATGAGCATTGGATGCTATGTCAATGATGTGGTTATAATTGTCAGAGTTTCCATAGACACAATTCCTTGCTATAGAAAAAAAATGCTTTTTTCAAAGCATGCCTTTGTTGTGCAAATTCAAGGTTTTCCGAATCTCATTCATTGCTCTAATAAGAAAATGATGGGGAGAGGAGAGGGATAAGGATGTTGATGTGATCAAGCCCTGTAGAGGAGTCTAAACTGCGTTCTGGACATCTGAATGCTCTGTAATTAATGGGACTCTGAATCACCTGAATCACCACCTTCAGAGTGCATGAGTAGCCTTTTGAACAAATGTGGACATATTTGCAAACTACAAATCCCACCAGAACCGTGGAAAGAGACATCAATACCTTTACTCAGACATATTTCCCTGGGACATGGCTCTGTAAAACTGAGAGAGTAAGACTCAGGCTTCCCACCATAACAAGCGATTAGCCTGTGATACGCCCTGGGGATGCTCTTCAGTTCTCCACTCCCAAGGCTATAGTTGCTGTACAGTCATGGCCTTAAAAGTCATAGAATTCTTCTGCATGGGGGTTAATCCAACATACCCCCAGTGAAACCACTGCTAAGTTTTAATCGGCATTCCCCAATTAATCCCCAATTTTGGCATTAGCTGGTTCCTCCCACCAGAGCTCACACAAATCTGTGCCTTAGACAGAACGCACAGAGTTTTGCTGCCCTTGCCTTTACCTCGTTGGGATGGGCACTTCTGTCAGCCCCGAGAGAAGAACAGCTGGAGACAGCCTCACAAAGGCAACGATGGGGCGGTCCAGAGTATCCACCTCTCCAACCAGGACATTTGAGGCCTCCGCCCCCGTGGGAATTTTTTTCATGAAATGAAGATCCACCTGAAAGTCCAAAAGAAGCCTCTGACAACCTAGGAGCTGTCACCTCACACATCAATCACCTCTCTTACCTTACGTTCACCTGTCGTTTCATGATTGAACAAATGTTTGCTCACACTATTTCATTTGATCCTTGCAATACCTCTGTAAAGTGGGTAAGATAGGTCTTATTAGCCTCATTTTTTATTTAAAAAAATGAAATGACTGAAACCCAGAGAGGTGAAATTGACTTGCCCAATGGAGCCTTTAAGAGACAGAATTTAAATCCAGGTTCTCTGATTTGGATTCCACTATACCACGCTTTCTCAGTGACAGTTTTTGAAGCTCCAGGTTAAATTTTTTCCATTTTAAAATACTTGACTGCTTTGTAAGAGGTTTCAGCTTTTCTAAATAAAACAGGGAGCCTTACAAGCAGAGAAGTGATGTAACACCATCTGTGTTTTAGACAGTGTCGAGGACAGGCCAGGGCAACGAGAGGCCAGAGGCAGGGAGATCAAGGCTTGAGCCAGAAGCTGCAGTGAGGCACTGCTACTGCAGAAACCTTCGGATACCCAAGTCACAGTCCCTGGGAAGAGCCTCAACCACAAAGTAGTTTCAGGAGACAACAGCAAAAGTAGTGTTTCAGCAAAACCCTTAGAGGTACGAAGGGGCTGCGGAAGAGCAAGTACCAAAAACAACTTTGGAAAAATCGGGAGGTCTATATCAGGGAGGCTTATCAAGGGCTCCTCTCAGTCCTAGCATTGACCCTGGTGGGACAAACTTGAGTCTGCCCCATGCAGACTGGAGTGAAAGGGAGAAGACCTATGCGCGAGGTGAGGGCGGGGGGATGGGTGGGAGTCCTTTTCACAGAAGGGGTTCTGGTCTTAGACGAAAGGTGTTGAACTACCAAAGCTCACCCAACTTCCAGTGAGTTCCACTAGGGATACTCATAGGCCTATAAGCCAAGCTCCCGTGTCTCTACTCACCTTGGTTAAATCCACCGGACTGTGCTCACAATTCACTCCATTTTTTACTTCAAGACTTGTAGTTGGAACAGACTGAGGAGACACGGTTTGACCTATTCAGAGAAAACAATCCTGAGTCTCTGCCCTTCCCCCTTTGGATACACCCCATCCATCCCTGGTTGACTATGGCTATCTCTCCTGCAAAGCCCAGAGAGAAGACGTAAGAAGACTGTGCCGCTACGACCCACACATGCGTGTCTCCTTACGGACTAGTAAAGAGAGGACAGAAGTCTTACTACTTCCGCACCTTCTTCCTGAACACATTTGTGGTCCTCTTTTCTTCCTCCATTAAGGTAGTAATTCTTAGCCAGGAGTGCACATCAGAGACTCCTTTGGATAACTTTTCAAATATCTAGATTCCCAGACATATCCCCTGTATGTTGTGATTCAGGAAACGCGCGGACAGGGAGAGCTAGAGATTAGACCCTGCCTGGCCACAGAAAAGGAAACCAATTGGTAGCTCAAATTCGTGGAGTGTTTCAACCCATCATGCACCTAGTTAAGGGATTTACATGGATTAACGTATTGAAGCCTCACGTTAAATTTAAGGGGCAGATGCTATTGTCACTCTTATTTTTACAGAGGAGAAAGCAAGACTTAAAGAGGTTTAGGAGGCTGCCTGAGGTCGCACACTTTGCAAATAGTGGAGCCTGAATCTCAAGCCTAGAAGTCTGATTCAAGAACCTTCACTACAGGGGCACCTGGGTGGCTCGGTTGCTTACACAGCCAACTTTGGCTCAGGTCATGGTCTCACGGTTCGTGAGTTCAGACCCCATGTGAGGCTCTGTGCTGACAGCTCAGGGCTTGGAGCCTATTTCAGATTCAGTGTCTCCCTCTCTCTATGTCCCTCCCTTGCTCATGCTCTGTCTTTCTCTCTCTCAAAAATAAATTGAGAAAACATTTTTAAAAGTTTTTTAAAAAGAACCTACACTACTGTATTTTGTGTGGCTAATCTAAGATCAATCTGAGGCAAACATCCCTGGTGCCACACAAGATAGCTGGTCATCAGCCCCAGCCCCCCATCTTGCCAGTAACCAAACAGTACTGTGTGTAGGGGAGCATGGGAGCATATTAGACAAATATAACCTGTACCCTCTAGTAACTTAGCATCTCAACTAGGTCCTACATGTCTGATTAATTAAAGAACAGTCACTCCTAAGAATCTTACCATTTTTATCCATCGAATGTGGATCGGACTGCTTCTTGCCAACCTCAGCAAAGGAGCGAACAATGGGAATGAGGTTATTTCTCTTTTTTTCATTCTGATGATGATGCTTTTTGAGAAGGGCTTCCCGTACTTTAACCCTCATGCTGTCATTCAGGTCACTGAACAGTTCTTGCTGGTCCAGGATCAGGTCTGGAAAGCAGGTGCTAACATGAACACTCAAACTGACAGTCAATGAACTCAAGGAGGCCCACAGACAGTATGAGGGGTGAGGGGCAAGGAGTGGGAGAGGCGTTCTACAAAGCATAAGGTACAAGTTATACTTCAGGGCCTGAAAGAGCTATTTAATGATGGCACTATGACAAGTTATACTTTATGCATGTAACAAGTCATTATTATTAGAAACGATCAAGCATTTAAGAGGTGCCAGAACTATACTATGAACTTTACATAGATTATCCAATCTAATCCTAATGAAAATTCAGTGAAGGAGGTGGTATTGTAACAATTTGTACAGATCAGGAAACTGAGGCCCAAACGTTACAAAATTCCCCAAGATCTCACATCTAGTAAGTCGCAGAGCTGGGATTCAATCCCAAGACTATCTGACTCAAAAGTCCACATCCTTACCCACTTTGTTCTGTTACCTGCCGAAGCTCCTCTATGGTCCCTTCCTCCAAGCTTTCAACATTGCCATACTTGTCAGGAGGAACTGCAACTGTAGAGCGATCCAAATGACAATTTGAAGGGGGAGCCTACCTGTATGATTGAGTTAACTAAGGCCCCCAGGCAATTACCATCCACCTTTAACCTGTCTGACCAGCACAGTTGAGGGGGGAAAATCCCAATACCTGCTACTGAGTATGAGTTCTAGAGCTCAAGGCCCACCTTGTATCCCACTTCTACCACTTTTTGTGTGATCTTGGGCAAGTTACATAACTTTTCCATACCTCGGTTTCCTATCTGTAATATGGCACTAATATTATTACCCACCTTCAAAAGTTGTCATGGAAAATTAATGGTAATAAATACAAAGTGCTGATTCACAGTAAATACTTGATACGGTTCACCTATCCTTATCACCAACGTGAATGCATCAGGTACCTAACGTAAAGAACTATAGCAATTACACCTCAATCCTACAAACTTATACCCAAGCCTCCCCAAAACTTCAACCTATTCTCAACCCCAACTCCATCAGTGATTATCCAAGTCTAGAAGAAAATCTATTTTGAGTATTCAAGCTGAAAATGCATGGTTTCTCTATATTTAACTTTGATTGGTTCATTGCCCCCATATTGTAAACATCCGTCAGGATCTTTCATCTGTTTTTTTTTTTTTTTTTTTTTTTAAGATTTTAGTTTTAAGTAATCTCTACACCCAATGTGGGACTTGAACCTACAACCCCAAATTCAAGCATTCACACGCCCCAACCACTGAGCCAGCCAGGTGTCCCAGGATCCTTCATCTTGAAAAAAATGTAAAAGAAGAATGTCCAACCCAGACCTCCCTTTATCTATTGCATCTCTCTGTCTCACTCTCTCTCTCTTATCTTTTAAAGTTTTCAAAAGAGGGGCGCCTGGGTGGTTCAGTCGGTGGAGTGTCCGACTTCAGCTCAAGTCACGATCTCATGGTGCACGAGCTAGAGCCTCCCGTCAGGCTCTGCCCTGGCAGAACAGAGCCCAGTTGGGATCCTCTGTCTCCCTCTCTCTCTCTGCCCCTTCCCCAAGTGCTCGTGGGCACCTGCACGTGCACATTTTCTCTCTCTCTCTCAAAAATAAACATAAAAAATAATAAAAATAAATTTTAAAATCTTAAAAAAATAAAATTAAAATTAAAAAATAAGGTTCTCAAAAGAAAAATTCTCAGTCCCCTGCAGTTTGGCTATCTCAATGAAATTTCTTTCTTTTTTTTTTTTAATTTTTAATGTTTTATTTATTTCTGAGAGAGAGAGACAGTGTGAGCAGGGGAGGGTCAGAGAGAGAAGCAGACACAGAATCTGAAGCAGGATCCAGGCTCTGAGCTAGCTGTCAGCACAGAGCTCGACGTGGGGCTCGAACCCACGAACCGTGAGATCATGACCTGAGCCGAAGTCGGATACTTAACTGACTGAGCCACCCAGGCACCCCAGTGAAATTTCTTTTTATAAAATCAAGAGCCTTCTAGTTGCTAAATTCAATGGATGTTTACGTGAACTCTCTGCAGCATTTGACACGGAGGAGTTGAAACTCTCTCCCCTCTTAGCTTTTGTAAGGAGTTGAAAGGTACCCCCTAGATACTTCTGTGTACTAAGCCCCCAGAACCTGTAACTGATCTTATTTGTAAAAAGGGTCTTTGCACATGTAATTAAGTTAAGGATCTCAAGATCATCTTGGATAATATTGACAAATATTCTTATAAGAGAGACACAAATGAGAAGTCCATGTGAAGACAGGCAGACTGGAGTTATGCATTTGTCAGGAGGAACACCTAGAGCCACTAGAAGCTGGAAGAAGCAAGGAATAACTTTCCCTTAGAGCCTTCGGAGGGGACACAGGATCTCAACAGTGCTGACCCTCCCCTGCTTCCCCAAGTGATCCCAGAGAGGCAGAATTTCTTGGACACTTGAAGAAGAGTCTGAAGAAATATTTACTTCACCTGTCCAGCCAAACAGAGCCAAGCTGAGGGAAAATCCCTCACAGGCACCCAGGTGTTTCCCAAACGCCGTTCCTAAAACATGACAATGACGCTCAACCACATCAGGAAACCCCATCAGACATCTCCCTTTACATCTTGCTGAAGAAGTGGTCGGGGGAGGGGGACTGTGGCTCAATTTCTTACATGTCTTCCCTAGCTGCCATGTTTACAAATCTTCAACACCGTTCTCTCTGCACAATTCCCAGTTGCCCCTTTCTCTAATTATTTCTAAGACATATCTCTGTTGTTGCACTTATTTAAATCGTTCCATGGTTATTTCCCCCCACTAAAAGGTAAGTTCCTTCAGGGTGGGAACTAGATCTTATCTTTATTTTCCTATGCCTAGCATATGACCAGGCATAAATAGATACAAAATAAATATGTGCTCAATAAACAGGCAAATGGAGGACTGAATGAATACCCTGTCATTTGAAATAGGCTGTGAAAGAGCTAGGGTAGTTGCTTAGTTTAAAACTCGTCCCACAGGGTGCCTGGGTGGCTCAGCTGGCAGAGCATCCAACTCTTGATTTCGGCTTAAGTCAGGATCCCAGGGTCATGGGATCGAGCTCCACATTGAGCTCCACACTGACAGCACAGAGCCTGCTTGGCATTCTCTCTCTCCTTCTCTCTCTCTGCCGCTCCTCCCCTCCCCCCCCCGCTCTCTCTCAAAATAAATAAGCTTAAAAAAATAATAGAATTAAATTAAAAACCCATTCCAGAGCTGAAGACATTGAGGTCGGGAAGGCTCAGTGACTGGCCTAAGGATGACACACAAGCTACTTTATTCTTTCCTCCACACCACACTTTTTTTTTTTTTTAATGTTTATTCATTTTTTTAAGAGAAAGAGAGTGTGAGAGGGAAGAGGCAGAGGGAAAGAACACACAGAATCTGAAGCAGACTCGAGGCTCCAAGCTGTCAGCACAGAGCCCGATGCAGGGCTCAAACTCACGAACCACGAGATCATGACCTGAGCTGAAGTCGGACGCTTAATCGACCGAGCCACACAGAGGCCCCCCACACCAAACTTCTTAATTCAAACAAATATTCCTCTGTTTTCTCTCACCTAACCTTACCTGAAATTTCTTCTATGCTATTCGCACGCATATCCAGAAGGACTGTTCCATTAATAAGGCAGCTCCTTAGCTCAAAGAGACTATGCAGTGAAAGGGTAGCCACATAAGGCTTGCTCCAGCGCTCTCCCCCATCCTCAACATCTTCTTCAAACTTCAGCCACCTGAAAGCGTTACAAACAACTAGATGCCAGAGGTAGAAATGAGGGATCTTCACGAGAGAATTTTCTTTTTATTTTTTTAATGTATATTTATTTGTTTTGAGAGAGAGAGAGAGACAGAGAGCAAGCAGGAGAGGGGAGAGAGAGAGATGGAGACAGAATCCAAGCAGGCTCCAGGCTCTGAGCTGTCAGCATGGAGCCTGGTGTAGGGCTCTAACTTACAAACTGTGAGATCATGACTAGAGCCGAAATCAAGAGTCAGATGCTTAACTGATTGAGCCACCCAGGCACCCCTTACGAGAGAATTTTTAATGTAAGCCACAAAGAAAGATATCTGAATAATCATATCGGATGTTGTAATTTAATCTATATGTTCAGGGTACATTGGTAAGTGAAAAAAAGCAGGTTATAAAACAGTGCAAAACTGAGTACAGTTTGATCCCATTTCTATTAAAAGAAAAATGTAAAAATACCAACACACATGTATAAGACACCAAATGTTGTATCCTCATTATACCTGGGTAGTAAAATTATACATAATTTTCATCTTCTTCTTTTCGCTTATCTTTATTTTCCAATTTTGTATAATGAGCACATATTACTTGTGTGATTAAAAAGACAGATCTCAGGGCACCTGTGTGGTTTGGTCCGTTAAGCATCTGACTTGGGCTCAGGTCATGATCTTGTGGTTCGTGGGTTTGAGACCCTGCATCGGGCTCTGTGCTGACAGTTCAGGGCCTGCAGCCTGCTTGGGATTCTGGGTCTCCCTCTCTCTCTACCCCACCCCCGCCCGTGCTCTGTTTCTGTTTCTCAAAAATAAATAAACATAAAAAAAAATCTCATCTGTATCATTTGGATATATTAATAAAATGATAATTATTTTTTAAAAAGCCCCTGTGTGACCTTTAGAAGTTGGCAAAGAATAACAAGACTAGTGGCCTTCTCACTTGGTATCAGGGTGACTGGCTTGTCTAATCCTCTCCAGCCACGGCAAATGTCCAAGGATATAGCAGGGATCCGGGAAGAGCTGTTCCAATAAGAGCTAGAGCTACCCTTTGCTAGTTACCCACCTTGCCTTCTTCCCTGAGGCTCGGGCATGCTGGCTTTATATTGTCCGTAAGGCTCACTGGTCAATTATGAGAGGAGCCCTAGACATGGCCCTGGTTCATCTGAGGGCTCTTTTGGGCGTTTTGAGCCTTAAGCAAGCCTGGTCACCCAAGAAGCCTACTGTTGGGCTAGCTATAATCTCAGGGGTCTCCATGAGGTTGGGCTGTCTCAAAAACTCTAAAACTTCCAGTAAATTAAAGCCCAAATGAATTAAAACTCTGTGGTTCACTTGCAGAAAAGTGCTGTGCTATATATATGTGCTATATATGCCATACATATATATTCTATATCATCTGTGCTATATTTGCAGGGCAAGGTCCAAACCAAGGCGGGGCCATGAGGCATCTTCTAAGCCAGACCTCTGATATCAAGAGAGCAAATGAACAAATCTGGGCCTTAAATAAGTTAGAGGACTCCCTGAAGGTTCTGTGTTTCTGTCACCAATCCCAAGCTCAAGGTCAATTGGCATAGGCGTCCCCAGAGACATAACAAAGAGGCTAACATCGAGACTTCGCAGAGAAGACTCTGGAACGTGGGTCAGCATGTCAATCATTACTTCTCCCATGAAGAAATAAAAGGCAAGCAGGCCTGTCACTTGCTGAAAGGTACAAGTGTGCCAACCCAAGCAAATCTTGACCCAGGCTATTTTAGGGCCTTACCTGGCCGTCTCCTTCCATTCGGCATCTTCTCCCTCTTTCAGACAGATCTCATCCAGCTCTGTGAACAGCTCATGAGGTACATGTTCTTCATCTTCCTCAGTGCCCAGAATGAACTGAACACGCTGAGACGGTGTGTCTGCAAAATCAACCACAGAGAAAGGTCTGCTCCCAGCCTCAACTTAGAACAGAAATAACATTCTGCTATATTCAGCACATCTGGGGGCCTTATAACTTCAGGAACATAGAGAAGACAGTCCTGAATGTAGATCAAAAATATTTCTTTACCACCTCCCACCACCTCCCCCCAGCCCCGCAAAATGCTATTCTGTGCGAGCAGTTGATGGAGAGAAAAATTATGAACCAAGACCACTTGAAGAAAACCCACAACAAACTGGAAATATGATTAATGTGATGAAAAAGCATGGTTAATTTTCTGGCTAATGATTTCATTAGCTATATGGTCATGATTTGGGGTGGGGGAGCTGAACTATGATTTTCAGGAAGGTATTTTTGATTCTTAGAGGCATTTCTGCTTGGAAGCAAGCTCTGCAAACTCTACAAAAGGGCTAGAGAATCAAGACCACCTACTTGATGTACAATCACACATTCCCTCAGCCTCACCGAGGTCCCAGCCATGGACACCCACCCTCTGTCCCGAGAGTGTTACCGTGGGCCAGAGCCTCTGGGCCTTCCTCCCCCTGGCTGGCTCCTTTGCCCCGCCCCCGTCTCCGGTGCTTCTGGCCATGGGTTCGGTGATGGCGATGGCTCTGCCGGCCCAGCGGCATCCGAACCCCCACATACAGAGTTCTGTGACCTGGAACGAAGCAGAAGGTCTGTGCAAAGAATGCCTTTATTTTTCTTTTATTTTAAAAGTTTTTGTTTCTTTATTTTTGGTAATCTCTATACCCAACATGGGGCTCAAACTCACAATCCCAAGATCAAGAGTCTCATGCTCCTCTGGCTGAGCCAGCCAGGAGCCCCAGAGAATGCCTTTAGTAAAAGGAATCGAGCATATTTAAGAGAGAAAAATCATAGGTCTCTGGCCTGGTCACAACTCTAGTGGCAATACTTCAAAGACTTTCAGGACTAAAGATGTAGAGATCTTGGAGTTGACGGACTCCTTCACCCGACGGTGGCTGCAAACCTCACAGGAGGGTTAAGATCAAAGGAAGTAACGTGTATGAACCTGATTTGCAAACCGTAAAAGCCAGCACAGATGCTAGCTGCTGTCATGACAATTTGAGCAATGGCGGGGTGGGGGTGGGGGGGACAATATACAGTCTCCCTCTGACAACTGTGACAAGTTTTGGCAGGGAGGTAGTTTAGAAAAGTGGTTAAATGCTCAAGTCAACCTGCCTGGGTCCTAAACTTGACCTCATCATTCACTAACCATGTAACCCGGAACAAGTTATCTAATCTCTGTGTTTAAAAAAAAAATACTAAAAGCTCATTATTTAAACTCAGAGCATTTTCATGTGCAGTAAATAAGGTAATGTATGCAAAATGCTTAACGCAATGCCAATGTATTCTAGAACCAGTTTCCATTAGTTGGTTCTTTTTCCCCTGCATTGTAGAATACACAAGCTAAAATAGTAGTGATAGACTAGTTACAAATTGTAAGAAGCATGAGTCTGGGGTTACAGAGAGAGATAGTAAGTATTTTATTTTATTTTTTAATGTTTTTATTTATTTCTAGGAGAGAGAGAGAGAGACAGCGTGAGCAGGGGAGGGTCAGAGAGAGAGGGAGACACAGACTCTGAAAAAGGCTCCAGACTCTGAGCTGGCAGCAGCACATAGCCCGACGTGGGGCTCGAACCCACAAACCGCGAGATCATGACCTAAGCGAAAGTCGGATGCTTAACCGACTAAGCCACCCAGGCGCCTCAGTAAGTATTTTAAAAAAGAGAAGAACGTGAGAAAATAAGTGATCCAACAGCATTCCTGCATGGGTCTTCCTTTTCTACTCATTTGCTCCTTCTATATAAGCAATATTTTGTTCTGCTTGTGACTTCCGGGCCTCTCTCACCTCCACTGGCTTCCCTTGCTTTCCTGCCAGGCCTGAAGCCCCAAATCAGTAGCTTCCAGGGTGCTGCCACCCCTGATGTGCAGAGCTTTAGTCTCCCTGCCACCCACCCACCCCCGCAACTGCTGCCCAGTTACTGCTGCTAGCGCTCTAGAGCTAGGGCTGATCCTTGCTTCTTCCGCTACAGAAGTGTTCCAATCTTCAGTCACTGTCCTCAGATCCACAAGCCTGATTGACACTTCCTCCCTCTGAGCAGGTGATCTCATTTCATATGTTACTAAGAAGACTGAGGCTGTCTCGTGTGACCTCTGTCCATCTCAGCATGGCTTGCTTTCTCCCCCAGCCACTTCTCTTCACCAGGCTAATGAGCGTGGCCTCACATGCATCTGGAGTCCTACGCCATCAGCTATCCCCAGTTTCTCCTTTCTATCCACCCCTTCCACAGCTTTTTCTTGATTGCAAGTCTCTGTCTTTTTTTTTTTTTTTTTTAAGTAAACTCTAGGTCTGATGTGGGGCTTGAACTCATGACCCTGAGATCAAGAGTTATATGCTCTACTGACTGAGCCAGCCAGGTACCCCAAGTCTCTCCTATCTTAAAAGGAAACTTTCCCAGGGCAACTGGCTGGCTCAGTCAGTTGAGCATGTGACTTCAGCTCAGGTCATGAACTCACTTTTATGAGTTCAAGCCCTGGGTTGGGCTCTGTGCTGACAGCTCAGAACCTGGAGCCTGCTTCGGATTCTGTGTCTCCCTCTCTCTCTGCCCCTCCCTGCTCGCGCTCTATCTCCCTACCTCAAAAATAAAAGATTAAAAGAAAAAAACCTTTAACAATATGGTGCTATCCTCTAAGCTTCTACCTGTCCTCTTCCCTTCTCCATTAAACCACTTTCAAGAACAATCTACCCACCTCGTTCCCTTTCCTCACTATCTCCTTGTTCCATAGCATCTGTATGTGGCTACTTTCCACTGGAAGTGCCCTCATTAGGGGTCACTTAATCACAAATCTCTATCATTTTATGTTTCTCTCAAAAGCCTTTCTTGAGAGCTTACCGAGTGCCAGGCAGTATCCAAATCCCTAGACCACTTCCTCTCACTGATGGTCCGGGGCCCCTTAGCTCCTGTACCTCTGCCCTCCCGTGCTCATTTGCATTCCTCTGACTGTGCTTCTCCGTCCCTCCCACAATCCAACAAAGGAAAACTCCCTAGGTTTTGGTCCTGGGCCCTTCTCTTTTTATTGGTATCTACTCTCCTGATTTGAAAGTTTACCTCTTCAAATGACACCCAAACCTTTATCTATAGCGATTCAGTACATCCCAAAGCAAATCCATTACCCTGCATCTCAGATCAGGCTCATACCCATTCCCTCCAGGTTTCTGTTCATGGTATCACCAATCTCTCCACTCTCTAGGTCTGAAACCTCAGAGCTATTCCCCATGCCCCTCAGAGTTACATCCTCCAGATTAGGGACGTCAAGGCTTTCTGTCCTCCCACTTTGACAACAGCGGGAGTCTCCTTCCTGCCTCCCACACCAATTTATTCCTACAGACGAGTCCTCCTGAAGCACTGCTCTGATCACAGCTCACCTCTGTGCAGCCAGGACCCTTCATGCTCCAGCATGCTCAGGCCGCAGCCTCCTTTCTAGTCATTTTTTTCACTAAGACAAATTGTGCATTCAATAGGAAAATAAAGGGCAAGGGGCTCCTATGAGAACTGAATGATCAGCTCAAGAGAGACTAAAGTGGAAATCCCACGTATGGTCACCCCATTTAAACATTCTGGAGGTGGGGAGGTGAGGATCTAGAGGTGTACACCTTCTGCACCCACCCCGGCCACCCTGTCTCCTCCCCACAGCCTCGGCCGCTTGTACCTGCCTCCATCTCGCGTTCTTTACCTGAACCAACCTGCTATTCCACAAATGTGCCAATGCCTTCCAGACATGGACTTGGCTCACCTCCACAAGATTCACAGCAAATGCAACTTCCTTCCTGCTCTTATTTCCTGAGCTTCCCAATCAGATGTGCCGACTCCTCCTCCTAAATCGCCAGAGCCCTTTGGCTAACATTCTCTAATGCACTTATTTTATGCCTTGAACTAGAATTAATACCACTCACTATTCATCCGCAAGATTCTCAAGGTCCCAGGTCAGACTTTCTTCCTCTTGGAATCTCTCACATAACAAAGCATAGTGTTTTGCAGATGGCCATTGCTGCACAAGTGAACAGAAAATGGCACATCTCTTAAGGGCCTCTCTTGGGAATATAACTCCTTAGAACCTTCTCAGGAGTCCAAAATCTAACCTCAGAGGGCCTCTAATCTTAAAGGAGCCACAAAAGGAATGTGTCACCAAGGTAAATGTGATGACTCACCAAAGCATGAAAGGATTGAGAAGGTCCAAGCCAACCTGAAAATGGAAGCTTAATCCAGGAAGACTTCCTAGATAGGGGGACTTTACGGAAAGAGTAACCAACTCTTCATCTTCTTTCCATAGAAATAGGTTTTCCTAAGACTGTGCTCAAATTCTTTGGGGACTCCTCAGTAAATGCTCTCCATTTCCAAGTGGAGTTAACATGCCTTTGAGTGCAGCTCTAACAGTCCTTTCTTTATTTCTCCCTCTTCTTCTTTATCCTCCCCTGCCTTCCAAATTCCAAAGTGATAAAGAAAAATAAAAAGAGGGGCGCCTGGGTGGCTCAGTCGGTTAAGCGTCCGACTTCGGCTCGGGTCATGATCTCGCAGTTCGTGGGCTCGAGCCCCCCATCAGGCTCTGTGCTGGCAGCTAGCTCAGAGCCTGAAGCCTGCTTCAGATTCTGTGTCTCCCTCTCTCTCTGACCCTCCCCTGCTCATGCTGTCTCTCTCTCTCTCTCTCAGAAATAAATAAAACATGAAAAAAGTTTTTAAGAAAGAAAAAGAAAAAGAAACAGGATTATATATACCACATCTTCTTTATCCATTCATCTCTAGCTGGACACTTGGATTTCTTCTATATCTTGGTTATTATAAATAATGCTATAATAAACACAGGAGTACATATATGTTTTTTGCTTTAGTGTTTTCATTTTCTTTGGGTAAATACCCAGTAGTGGAATTACTGGATCATATGGTAATTCTATTTTTAATTTGGGGGGGAACCTCCATACTGTTTTCCACAGTGGCTCTACCAATTTGCATACAAACAATGGACTATTCCTCAGCCATAAAAAAGAATGAAATCTTGCCATTTGCAACAACAGGGACGGAACTAAAGGGTATAATGCTGAGTGAAATAAATCAGACAGAGAAAGATAAATACCAGATGATTTCACTCCTATGTGGAATTTAAGAAACAGAACAACAGAACAAAGAAAAAAGAGACCAAACACACACACTCTTAGATACAGAGAACAAACTAGTGTTTGCCAAAGGGGAGGTGGTGGTGCAGGTGCAGTAGATGATGGAGATTAAAGAGCACACTTATCATGAGGAGCCCTGAGTACTGTACAGAACTGGCTGAATCATTACATTGTGGACCTGAAACTAATATAACACTGGATGTTAACTATACTTCATGAAAAAAAGCAACAGTATTGGAGGGAAAGCTGATGACAGATTTATTGGAATGCAGAGACGCGGGAGGATAAAATATTTAGTATCCGGTGGAATCACACCTCCCCTCCTCATCCTGTCTCAGGGCAATCCTGTGTTGACCCATGCACATCTTGGGACATCTCTGACAGGCAGGTCTCTGAACATAGTGTAGTCATCTGGCAACTTTACTGAAGTGAAAATACAGAGCCAGAAGAAGTCATGTGCTAAGATGTGGGATTCCAAACCTCTGACATCATCAGTGAAAACTGTAAAATGTGAAAATGACTAAACTGACTACCATCTTAATAAAATACCATCTGTTAACTAATAATGTTCCACTATAGTATGTTAATTAGTTCCCTGTAGTATACCACTGAGACCCACCTGGCCTGGAGTCACCTAACTGTTCCAGGTCCTGTCCCAAGGGCTGGGGATACAACAGTGAAAAGCACAAGGTCCCTGTCATCAATACACAGATTCTAGTTAGGGGAGACAGACACCATGAAACCAGTAATATATTATTTCAAGTACTGATAAGGCTAAATAAAAACAGGCTAAAGGGTCTGGGGTAGCGGGTAGGGTGGAGAAGGGAGACTGTAGCTAAGATGATCACAGGTGACATCTGAGTGCTGAGGAGAGGCCATGAGAAGAGCAGTCCAGGGCGAGGCAAGATCGAGTGCAGAGGCTCTGCAGTGGGAATGTGGGAATTCCAAAGCTAAAGTAGGGCTAGTAGGGCCAGACCAAGATGAAAGAGGAAAGAAGAGGAGGAGGAAAAGGTCAGAGAGGCAGGCAGGGGCAGATCATGAAGAACCCGGGGGCAGTGAAAAGCATAATTAGATCCCAGAGAACCACTTCAACCGGCCCCTAAAATAGTTGCCTGGCTGGCTCAGTCGGGAGAGTGTGCAGCTCTTAATCTCGGGGTCATGACTTTGAGCCCCATATGGGGTGTTGAGAGTGCTTAAAAATAAAATCTTCAAGAAATATATTTTTTATTTTTAATAAAAAATAAAATAGTGACCTACGTGTTGCAAAACCAGGTGTGTCCAGGTAGAGCTTGACATAAGTGAAGAAAAGCTTCCCCCAGGAGTGACTCTCAGTCCTTCAACAGTCATCCCAACCATTAGCTTCCTTTCCCAGTAAATCCCCCAGAGAGCTGCTGGGCAGGTAGGACCTCCACTTCTCCTTAAGCACATTCCAAGTACCTCCACTGGGCTTTTGTTGGTATATCACTAGTATTATGTAATTTTAAGTACATTCTAAATAGAAATTGAAGGGCAGTGTTTTATTAGATCTCATTTTCTCGGTTAATTTGCTCACTGTCATTATTAAAGTAAAACAAAGAGGTTGGATCGAATGACTTCTCACGTCCAGTCCAGGTTCAATGTACAAACTTAGGAAAGGCTCAGGCAAGGTCATTTTTGGAGAAGCCAAGATGGTTCAGTTGTTCCCACTCTTCTTACTTGTTGCCACAAAAAGGCAACAAGCAGGGGCTCAGTAAATGCTGAGCGAATGATGCATGGTTTTGCTTGGTATCTAAAATTCCCACTAGGCAAGTCTGAAGTTAACGGGGAAGACACCCTTCAGATGCCTTTGGTGTCTCTGGAGGAAGGAAGGGAAAGCTTAAATCTTAGGGAAGGGAGACTCTTCCTTCTCTAAGAATTTTTTTTGGTCCATTCAGTTCTCACAAACACTAACCAACCACAGTGCCTGCCTTTTGAAAATGCCAGAGACGGGCAGAAATGAAAACAAGCCCCAGCAGGGGTCAGAGCTAAGAAGGGCCAAGGGGCTGTCAGAAAATTAAGGCCTCGGTTTCTAGGCTGAGGACTCTGAAACAGGGGCCTGGATTTTCTGAGTGAGGTCAGCAGAGATGATGACAAACAAATGGACACTAGGAAATGAATACAGCGTCAATAAAATCTAGTCCATTTAACTGGACTCTGGCAGTCTTGTGACTTCACTAAACTAATCCTGTGGTCACTTTGCTGGCTGTTCAGCTGTTCTCCCACCCACAGGCTTCTTCCCACTATCTCCCTGCCAACTCACCCAGATGCCACCTTATAATTCCCCATCCTTTCTTTTCAGTCATTGTCAAATCTACTCTTTGGAGGCTACCTTTTTTTTATGGTTTTTTAAATTTATTTTTGAGAGAGAGAGAGAATGAGTGAGCAAGGGGAAGAGAGAGAGGGAAACACAGAATCCAAAGCAGTCTCCAGGCTCTCAGCTGTCAGCATAGAGCCCGATGCAGGGCTCAAACTCATGGATCGTGAGATCATGACCCACGCCAAAGTCAGGTGCTCAACTGACGAAGCCGCCCATGTGCAAAGGGGGCTATCTGTGTGCGAATACATGTATCCATTTGTAAGACTTATGGGAAAGGTGTAATGTTGGTGTGTTTATTTATTTATTTATTTATTTTCAAGTCAGTTAACATACAGTGTAGTCTTGGCTTCAAGAGTGGAACCCAGTGATTCACCTCTGACATAGAACACCCAGGGCTCATCCCGAAAAGTGCCCTTTCCTTGATGCCTGTCACCCATTTAACCCACCTCCCCACCAACAACCCAAAAATAAGTATGTATACACGTACAAAGATTAGCCATCAGTGAACTGGTGCTGCGTCGTGTGGAGCAGGACAGAAATCACAGCTGTGACCTACCTTGCAGAGGGAGCCTAGGCCTACCAACACAGAGGGCATGTCACACACGCTGTTTACCCAGTGCACACACAGAACTCGTTAGCACATGCAGAGGACTGTTCCACCCCCTGGGCTACAGGATGACTCAAAGTCAATAACCACAGGGGGGGAATCTAACATGTGGAACAGATGTGAGCCTTTTTTTTTTTTTTTTAACTTATAAATAGGACCAAAAGGCTCTTACCTAGGTTAAAATCTTATTAGAGGACACTAAACCTGTTCTAGGATTCTTAAGTCTAGTAGTTAATCAGGAAAAATGATCTGCCAGGAAAAATGGAAAAAGCCATTATTTCTGTAACTAAAGCAATGTTCCGTGTCCCTCTTGGAGTGGAACAGTTCACTGAAGCACATCACAGACAGCTACTGTTCTTCTTTGAGTTTATCTTTGGAAATCTGGTCCAATATTTGGTTTGGACTCTTCTCGTATATGAAAAGAATCAATGGCATGGCTAATGTGCCTTCTCCTACTGATGCCCAAAGACCCACATTTACAAAAGTCTGTAATGATGTCCCGAGACTAAATCTCTGAAATCGCTCTGAAAAGGGGTGAGGGGATGGCTTAGGTTATGTGGAGCAGAAGGTAGGACATTAAGGGGAAAGAAGGCCCAGAGGTTTATTCGCAGCCACAGAACCCTGGATCATGGCAACAACACTGAATCAGAACACAGTCTACTTCTGTCTTCTATCAAAGTGGGACTGACTTTATTTCATCCCTTCAAGAGATGACACCACTCACTCTCAGGGCAGCCTGAGTCCTAGAGCCTCCCTCACAGTCAGTCAGGGTAAAGCCCACAGCGTGACCGGGCCTATATCAAATCCCAGCTCCCTCTCCAGAGCTTCTCCAGAACCACAGCAGGCCTGAGAAGTGGGCACCATTTGTCCTCCATTTGCCAACAGTGCCGACAGGGCATCTGGGTGGCTCAGTCAGTTGAATGTTTGACTCTTGGTTTCAGCTCAGCTCATGGTCTCACAGTTCATGGGTTCAGGTCCCATGCCGGGCTCTGCAATGCAGAGGCTGCTTGGGATTCCCTCTCTCCTTCTCTCTCTCTCTCTGCACCTCCCCCTCACATGGGCACATACTCTCTCTCACTCTCAAAATAAAAACAAGTAAACTTTTTAAAAAAGTGCTAACATAAATAAGATTCTAGTTTTCAAAAAGCGCTATGTAAAAAAGGACCATTTCCTGGGACACTATCCCCTAGAAATGACATGATAAATAGCTTTCTTTTAGAGCAAAATGGTGAATGGATAAGGAATAGATGATGTCATCTTGAAAAGATGCTCCTGCTGCCAATTACTCAGCTGACCTCCGTGAATGGAACCCAGTCCTCAGGATCCAAGAGAATTTGCCCATGTTTATTATTCCACTCCTGGGCAGCCAAGAATCTTCATAAATGGTTACCTCCTTGCTGAGGGCCAAGGCCTGCTGGGCCCAGACAGCTAAACTGAAAGCAACAGTGCTCTCACAGTGCAGTGAGAGGGTAGAGAGGCAACAGGGTCATCGGGGCTGAGCAAGGGGCGAGGCAACAAGAGAGATAGCCCTATGATATTTACATCATATAAAAATGCGTATGTGACGGAGAAAGATTTGGAGGTTGGGTGGTTCATGCTGAGCACTGGCCTCCCTCGCAGGCAGTGTGCTTGAAGAGAAAGGGCAGAATTCCAGCCCCGGCTCACCCACTATGTGGCTAAATGACCCTGAGCAACTTCTCCACCTGGAAAATAGGGATGATACCTACCCAGCCCCGGCTGCTGTGAAGGTGAAAAAGACAACGTGTACGAAGTGCCTCATCAGATGCCTAACACACAAAGGGCATTCAACAAATGTCAGCCTCCCGCCTCCACAGCCTTCCCTTCTCCACTTTCCCCTGGTTGCTGCAACCCACATTGGCTCTTCTTCCATCTGGTCAAAAGAACTTGGAAAACTTGACCTTGATATATCCAAACTCCACTGACCTCCAGGAGCCACCCACATAAGTTCTCATGGTAACAGACCCAGAGGCTGAGTCAGCCTCTATGGCTTTCACTCTCCCCATCCAAAGGACAAGTTTTCTCTGAGGATTATACAACTTTGACAGGGGAAAAAAAAACAAAACAAAACAAAAATGTCACGGGAACAAGCAGTACAGAGAGAACATTTTACATGCTGTCTCAGTCATTACAAAGTTGCTGTATCATAGCCTTCCACATTGCAGGGGACGCTGCAGAGATTTCACAAAGGTTTCTGAGCCAAATGGGGGTTCTCATTAAAGCTATACTGGACACAAGCCTTTCTCTAATAAAACTGAACATCACCACTTATCAGGAAACCAGGCCCTACGGAAAAAAGAAAAGTGGAAGAACACCACCATTGGTCATGTGGGGATCTAGGGGTGGGACAGGAAAAAAAAAAGAAGAGCCTTAATAAGGTAAACTGGATAGAGCAAATCAATAAAAACCCTTCTTCTTTCCCTTCCACTTCAGTTGTTTTTTTCTTTTTTAATTTTATTTATTTTGAGAGAGTGTGCGTGTGTGACCTAGTATGCATGTGAGCTGGGGAGTGGCAGAGAGAAAGAGGAAGAAAGAGAACCCCAAGCAGGCTCCGTGCTGTCAGCTCAGAGCCCAATGAGGGCTCGATCTCGTGTACTGTGAGATTGTGATCTGAGCTGAAATCAAGAACCCTACGCTTAACCATAGGGCTGAGCCACCCAGGAGTCCCCAGCTGGTTTTGTTTTATACAGCTTTGTGCTGTGAATTCTTAAAGAATATGGTATAGGGGTATGTTTTCTCTTGTCTTGTTTAGATAAAAACACTAAGCAGAAATGGGTATAATTAGAATGGGAAGAGCAAATGTTGGAGATGCGGCAGAGACAGGGTTTTGTAACCAAAGTGAATTTTAAAAACTATTTGTATTTTATTTTCTTCTAAAATTGTGTACATATTTGCATTTACATTTGTGGGCAGTTGCCAAGACTTGACAAGCTGATCTGACAAGTCCTTTACAGTCTCAAGGAACAGATCATTTGTCAATATTTATATCGGACTTGACAGTGCTCAAAGCGCTGTCTCACATGCTCTTAGATCCTAATAGTAAGGTACTAATATCCCTACTTTTAAAAATTTTTTTAATGTTTTATTTATTTCTAGGAGAGAGAGAGACAGTGTGAGCAGGGGAGGGTCAGAGAGAGAGGGAGTCACAGACTGAAACAGGCTCCAGGCTCTGAGCTGGCAGTCAGCACAGAGCCTGACGCGGGGCCCGAACCCACGAACCGCGAGATCATGACCCAAGCGAAAGTCGGACGCTTAACCGACTAAGCCACCCAGGCGCCCCCTAATATCCCTACTTTTAAAATTGAATTATAATTAACATACAGTGCTATGTCAGTTGCGGGTGCACAACATGATGATTTAACAATTCTGTGCATTCTTCCGGGCTCATCATGGTAAGCGTAGTCACCATCTGTCACCAATATTACAATATTATTGACTATATTCCCCATGCCACACTTTTCATCTCCATGACTTATTTACTTTATAACTGGAAGTCTATACCTCTTAATCCCTTTTGTTTTTTTCACCCATCCCCACCCCACCCACCTCCCTCTGGCAGCCACCAATTTGTTCTCCGTATTAATGTCCCTACGTTTATTTAATGGATGCGGACATTGAGGCAAAGGGAAATTAAGTGATTTTCCCCCAAGGTCATACAGTGAGGAAGAGTTGGAGGACTCAAACCCAGGTCTCCTGATGGCAAAGTTCTCTCCCACACCGGGCTGCCTCTCATTTATTTTGCCCACCACAAAGAGCGGCAGTTCTTACCTTCCAACTCCTCTTTCTCATAGTGAATGTTGAGAATGGTGCTGGTCCCACCCTGATCCACCACGGCTTCTTCATCTGGTCTCTGTTGAAATATAAATGAGTAGCCATAGTAATATGCATACGTTCATTCAAACATTCATTTAAGTACCACCTGTATGCCAGACCCTTTTTGCAACCCTTGGGGGGATAAAACACAATGTTGTACATTTGTTTTTCATTTGAACCTCACAATAACTTTGAGATGCAAAAATGACAGCCATTCTCTTTCTCATCTTATAAATGAGCAGCCTGAAGAGAGGATTTTAATTATTGCCCAAGGGCACAAATGTGGTGAAAGGCAGAGGTGGGAATGAACTCAGGTCTTGGGACTGCGGATCTCATGCCCTTTGCACCTCTCCACTCCACCTGTCCAAGTGCAGAACATGTCTGCATTTTGCAAGTGGTGTCGACCACCTCGTGTTTTTAGTGTCGACTGATCTCCTTGACCTCCCCACGGTATTTGAGCCTGTTGTCCTTGAAATTCTCCATCCTGCTCCTTTGATCAAGCCTCCTCTGTCTCATTCTAAGGCTCATCTTCTTCATCTAACCATAATTCCCAAGCAAGAGTGCTCTACCTTGTTTCCCTCACTTGAGTCATAATTTCAACTACAGCCAGTGACTGTTGACTCAATATTTGAGAACCATTGGGATGTTGACCACAAGACCCACGTGTCTAAAACCGAACTGATCTTCTTTCCAAAACTAGCACCCTGTGCTCATTTACTTCTCTTACCCATGGTAGCACTGTGTCTTAGTCCACGTTTGAAATTTCAAATGTATTTATTTATCCATTCCACATGTATTAGGTGCCTATTATATGCCTTCAGGGAGATAATTTCCTTTCCTTATCAGGTCATCCTTTGCAATTTCTCTCAAATCTACTCTCATCTCTTATCTACTCTGTGACACACTCTCCAGCCCTTTCAGTCATACTGGACATGTTTTCAGGTCTGGAACCAGACTCACCCTCTGGCTTAAGTATTGCTCCCTCTGCCTAGAACTATCCCACTCACTCCTACCACCAGTGGCCAATACTTATTCATCATCCCACAGGTCTTAGCCTCAAGGCACTTCCTTGGAAGGCTTCCTTCATCCCTCACCTAAGCGAGGTCCCCCTATTTATAAGCCCTCATTGCACACTGTGCTTCTCCATAATGAAATGTCTCTGCTCCTTAAGGGAGGGACCCTGTCTGTCTTCCTCACCACTGTTTTTCCAACACCCTACACAGACTTTTCACAGAGTAGGTGCTCAATAATTCTTTGTTAAAATAATGAAGAGGACGGGGCGCCTGGGTGGCTTAGTCGGTTAAGCGTCCGACTTTCGCTTAGGTCATGATCTCGCGGTTCGTGGGTTCGAGCCCCGCGTCGGGCTCTGTGCTGACTGCCAGCTCAGAGACTGGAGCCTGTTTCAGAGTCTGTCACTCCCTCTCTCTCTGACCCTCCCCTGCTCACGCTGTCTCTCTCTCTCTCCTAGAAATAAATAAAACATTAAAAAAATTTTTTAAATAAATAAATAAAATAAAATAATGAAGAGGTGCCTGGGTGGGTCAGTCAGTTAAGCACCAACTTTGGCTCAGGTCATGATCTCGCAGTCCTTGGGTTTGAGCCCCGCATCAGGCTCTGTGCTGACAGCTTGGAGCCTGGAGCCTGCTTCGGATTCTGTGTCTCCCTCTCTCTCTGCTCCTCCTCCACTTGCACTCTGTCTCTCTCTGTCCCTCAAAAATAAATAAATATTAAAAATTTTTTGAAAAAAATAATGAACATAATGGAACCTACCTTATGAAGATCCTGAATTATTAAAAAAATTAACTGATTTTCCTGCCAATCTATTTCTCTTACCAAACCTGCAGCTCCAGCCAGGTTCACTGATCCCATGGGCACTGTGCATGTTCCCACTTTCATGCCTTTGCTCACGTGTCCTGTCATCTATCGTGCCCCACCGCCAACTCTCCATCAAATGCTCATCATCTTCCAGATCCTGCTCCAATTTCCGGCTTACTGATCTAATATTTTTTTCAAGTTATCATCTATGTCCCCAAATGAGGCAACTCTGAATGGAAAGCAATCCATTTCCCTAATGGGAAGATTCAAATAAGTTTTTGAGGACAACTTGAATAAACTAACTTTTAGGGAAGTAGATGAAAGTCAAATGTCTACGTATATATGTATTTTTTAACCTACTTTTTTAAATTCAAGTATATGTAACATACAGTGTTAAATTTGCTTCAAGAGCACAACGTAATCATTCAGCAATTCTATACATTATTCAGTGCTCATCAAGATAAATGTAATCTTAATCCCCTTTATCTTTTTCCCTCCTCTCTTGGCAACCACCAATGTATTCTCTGTACTCAAGAATCTGTTTTTTGGGGGTGGAGGGAGGGTGGTGCCTGGGTGGCTCAGTCAGTTAGGCATCCAACTTTGGCTCAAGTCATGATCTCACGGTTCATGAGCTCCAGCTCTGCTTCAGGCTCAGAGCTGACAGTGTGGAGCCTGCACAGGATTCTCTCTCTCTCCCTTCTCTCTCCCCCTATGCTTCATGGGATTCCCTCTTTTCCTTTTTCTCAGCCTCTCACTCATTTGTGCCCCCTCTCTCTCTCAAAAATAAATAAACTAAAAAAAAGGAGTCTGGGTTTTTTTGTTCATTCATTTATTTCTTAAATTGCACATAATGAGTGAGATCATAAGGGTTTTTTTCTCTGACTGACTTATTTCACTTAGCACTAGACTTCCTAGATCTATCCACATTGTTGCAAACAGCAAGATTTCATTTTTATGGCTAAGTAATATTCCTCTCTGTCTCTGTGTGTGTGTGTGTGTGTGTGTGTGTGTGTGTGTGTGTATACCACGTCTTCTTTATCCATTCATCTATCAATGGACACTTGGATTGCTTCCAATACTTAGTGTTTTACTTATGAATTTATAGACATTTAAAAATATATGTTATTACTACCGTATAATAATAATCTCCAAGATATAATATTAGTTTAAAAAGCAATGTAGAGAAAACCGTTTGTTAACTCTTTGCTAACTTTTAGTATATGTGCTGCCGAAGTGAGCACAACTGTTTGCTAACTTTTATCAAAGAAAGTTTGTTGAGATGGCTCAGTCAGTGGAGCATGAGACTCTTGATCTTGGGGTTGTGAGTTCAAGCCCCACGTTGGGCATAGAGCCTTACTTTTAAAAAATTATATATAAAAAAGGAAGGATGTTAAGTATAAGCACTTGCTTATACTTAAAAACATAAAAGGAAGAATAAATCATGAAAAACATTTTAAGAAATAAATTTCACTTATTTATTCTTTTTTTTTTTTTTGAGAGAGTGAGCATGAGTGAATGAGAGGGAGAGAGAGAGAATCCTATGAGAGGCAGAGAAAGAAGGAGGGAGAGAGAATCCTGAAGTACAGCACAAGCTCATCTGATGTGGGGCTTGAACTCACGAACCCATGAGACCATAACCTGAGCTGAAGTTGGATGCTTAACCAACTGAGCCACCCAGCTGCCCCATCATGAAAAAAACTTTTAAATAGTGAGTGAGGGAATAAGTTAGAGGAGAAAAGAACAGAAAAATTAGACTTCTTTGAAAATTCCTTATTTTGTAAATATCTTACATAATTTTATTTTACTTTTTTTAATATTTATTTTTTGGGAGAGTGCACGTGGGGGAGGGGCAGAGAGAGGGGCACAGAGGATCCCAAGCAGGGTCTGCACTGCCAGGCTGACCGCAGCAAGCCAGATGTAGGGCTTGAACCCGCCAACCACGAGATCGTGACCTGAGCCAAAGTCCGATGCTCAACTGACTGAGCCACCCAGGTGCCCCAATATCTTACATAATTTTCAAATAAAACTAAAAATGTTTAAAGCAATTCCCAGAAATGAAAAACAAAATGAAAGCAAATGCCAAAATGATGGCATAACAATTCCAAGAGATATTATTCCAAGTAACTTTAAAATGTAATAAACTGCCTGAACATCCTCAGTGGCATATATACTCTAAGATAAAAAGAGTTTAAGGATATCTGAAACCACTGTTTAGTTATCTGTTGGTGGTAGTGTTGGTGTTACCCCTCTGAGACTGTCGTGCGTTGTGAGGTAAACAAATTAGTGATTATGTAAACCTGTTCTGTCACTCTCAATGTCATTGAGAACTGGCATTCTCAGTAGGGATAAAAGGAAATACTGTCTTAGGACAGAAGTTAAGTAAAAACCATATATAGTCCCAAATTTGAATTGGATGTATCAATAAGAACATATAATATATTTTTATCTTCAAATGTTTTTTAATTTTTTTTTAATGTTTTTTATTTATTTGTGAGAGAGAGAGAGAGAGAGACAGAGTGAGCAGGGGAGGGGCAGAGAGAGAGGAAGATACAGAATCTGAAGGAAGCTCCAGGCTCTGAGCTGGCTGTCAGCACAGAGCCCGACACTGGGCTCAAACCCACGAACCATGAGATCATGACCTGAGCCAAAATTGGCGCTTAACCAACTGAGCCACCCAGGCACCCCTAAATGCTTTTAAATTTATAAATTTACATTTTCTAGTTCTGTCCACTTAAAATCCCTAGAAAAAAAAATGATTGGCCAGTAGCAATGAGTATCCTTAGCACCCAGACTGTGGTCTCTTAAAATACCATTTTCTATTAAAAGGCACTCACAGGCCACTAGGATTGTGTCAAAAGGACTCAGGAGTCAACTTAGAGAGATCCCTTGTCTTTTAGGACAATTTGAGCATCAGTAAGAGTAGTCACTGGAACAGATTGAATATATCAGATATGTTAAAATCTATGAGTTCACAATGTCACTTTAACAATTTAATTGGTCACCACTGGAGAATAATGCTAACAAACCAACCCATTATTTTGGAAACTGTTAAAAAGGTACCCGAGCTTTCCTATATAAATTGTGCCATAGAATAGTACCATAAAAGACATGAGGGATCTTTCTTATTATAGAAAAGAATAAATGAAAAAGGAATGTTAGAATTAGGACATCACCATTTCACAATCCCTAATGGATTGCATTGATTTTCAACAGCCACTAACATCACAAAGAGAGACAACGAGATATTATATGCCTCCTAATGGGAGACCATATCACCACCCATTAGGTAATCTTAACAAATAAATTGTCCCTGAATCTGATCAAGCCTCTAAGTCCAAATACCAATTTACTGAAAATACAATGAAACAGAGTTCCGTGGAAAAACACCAGCATAAGAATACAATCAGCAAAATTATAAAGCACAAATCCTCCCCCTCCTCCTACCCCTTTTTAAAAATAAATAATTACAAGAAAAGAAAGAGACAGAGACACAGAGAGAAGGTAAAACCAGTAGTTTAAAGGAGGCAACAAACCAATCTCAATGTGTGGACTTTATTTGAATCCTAATTCAAACAAACTGAAATAATTTTTTAGCTATTTTTTGAATGATTTTTTTGAGACAGTTGCAAATTGGAATATTGACCAAGATCTTTTGTGATAGTAAAGAAATTGCTATATTTTTCTTTAGGTGATTCTATGCTTATTTTTTCAAGAATTCTTATCTTTTTTGTATGGAAGTGTTGAATTACTATATTGTACACCTGAAACTAATATAACACTGTATGTTAACTATACTGAAATTAAAATAAGAAAAAAATTTAATTAAAAAAAGAACTCATATCTTTTAGTGATATATAAATATTTACAAATAAAACTGAAATATTACAGATATGTAAAATAATATATTAACTCAGATATATTAATATTTCACATTTTATAATTATTTAAACGTATTAAAAAACCTTCTTTTTTTTAATGTTTTATCTATTTCTAAGAGAGAGAGACAGCATGAGCAGGGGAGGATCAGAGAGAGAGGGAGACACAGGATTCATAGAGGGCTCCCGCCTCTGTGCTGGCTGTCAGCACAGAGCCCAACATGGGGCTCAAACCCACGAACGGTGAGATCATGACCTGAGCCGAAGTTGGACGCTTAACTGACTGAGCCACCCAGGTGCCCCTAAGAAACCTTCTAATACATGTTTAACATCAATGTCTTCCTCACCACTATAGGCACTTTGGGTCAATTTTCCAAAGCTTGTCAGTTTCACTTCCATCAAGCTCTAAAGACTGTCATTTAAAGCTCTTTCTAAGGAATAACTTTTAAGTGGAAAAACGTGCCTTTATTTTAGATTTGTTCTTTGTTTATCTAGCTCATCTTTTAGAGCATGGATTTCCTGATGGTAGCAGCCACAATTTTTCATCTTTATATTCTTAGAGCCCCAAAGAGTAGCTTACTGTACGCAGTTTGTACACTTGTAAGTTCCAGAAGCGGGGGTGCTGTGTCTATTTCCACCACTATGTACCTAGCAGCTAGTATAAAGTCCAGTACGTGGTAAGTATCCAAAAACTCTGATGAACAAATACTATTTTCTGAACTCTTTATTTATCATACAGTCATATATTTTCTCATAAAACTTCATATATATGAATACTTTTCCATATTGGCTTCCCCACAGGTTTGTAGTGTCCAAAGGACAGGGACCGATTGGTTGCAATGCTTAGCACTGTCCACAGACACCTGGCATTGCATAGAATACAGCAGGAATCTAGAGGAAGGAGGGGAGGGTGGGATAATTGATTTTATGACTCTAAGAACTATAAAAGCAAAATATGGAGAGGAAGATCAATCACCTGAAATATTCAGGTTGAGAAATCGACTTATTTCCTTAATCTAGACTGGTTAACAGCAGCCTACATTCACTGAATAATTGTTCATCCACTTTCTTTGTCTTGCCAAAGAAAACAGAGCCACTGTCAAACACCATTAGTCAAAGCATTTGAAATGTCAGACTTGAATGTGAATGTGTGGACCTCATTTGCATCCTGGTTCAAATAAGCCAACTATTTTAAAAATTATAAGGCACTCATAAATTTATTTTATTTTTTAATGTTTATTTATTTTTGAAAGAGACAGAGACAGAATGTGAGCGGGGGAGAGGCAGAGAGAGAAGGAGACACAGAATCTGAAGCAGGCTCCAGGCTCTGAGCTGTCAGCACAGAGCCTGACACAGGGCTCAAAACCACAAACCACAATATCATGACCTGAGACAAAGTTGGATGCTTAACTGACTGAGACACCTATGTGCCCCATACTGAAGTTTTTACTGATGAAATGATATGATGTCTGGGGTTTGGAGAATGCGTGGGGACATAATGAAACAAGACAGGTGTGTGTTTATTGTTGAAGCCAGGTCATGGGTATATAATAAGTCACTTTTACTAGTCTTTCTACTTTGTTGTCTGCTTGAAATGTTCTATAAATTTCAAGTACTGTATATACCAAGTTTGTTTAAAAATCATTAAAATAAGGAAAAGAATATCAAGGCTCATTGTTCTGTACTTGTTACAGATTCCTTACCAGTTGGCTACTATTTCCTCTGATGCCATCATTATTTAATGGCAGAGAGGATTTCTTATCCATAGATTTCTAGGGTTCCCATGAATGGACTTCAGAGGATTATGTGTGAGTGTACCTTTTTTCTCGAAAGGGTCCATAACGTTCATCTGATTCTCAGGGAAGCTTGTGACTCAGAAAAGATTAGAATCATGAGAACCGTATTATATAAGTTTGGGAGAAAAAGGAAAGAAGGGAGGAGGGAAAGAAGAGTGAACTAGAGAAAAGGCAATGTTTCTAAGTCTCCTCTTTTCTGTATTTCCTCTTAGCTCACTGACAATGACCTACTATGTAAATGTGAATTGATTTGGGTGCCTACCTCAAGGACTAGATAAGATAAAAAGAACTAAGGGGGTTAAATACACATTAAAACATTGAAATTTCAAGGCACATTGTGTTATGAGCCTTGAAAAATGAATGAGTAGCAGACCAGATTCTTACTTACAGTTAATGGACAAATTAAAAGGCAGGGTCAGGGCTGAGTCTTACATAATGGCTCCAGCTCCTGGAAACAGCCTCAGAGCCTGCGGGGGCGGGGGGGTGGGGGGGGGATTGGGGGCAGGGGGAGGGGAAGGTGGCAGGCAGTGGACCTGTGGGTTGGTGGACCTGCCCAATTCAACTCCCCCTCCTTTCCTGCAATTAGTCTCAGACTTGTCTCCTCCAAAGACCCCATCATCTTTTTTCTGAAAGATCCGATGTTCTCAGAGACGGTGTGTGACATCCTTCCACCCCTCCACCCTCCCATCCTTACCCCTAACACAAAAGAGTCAAGCACTTATTGAGTTCTGACACATTTAACTATTTTTAAAACAACAAATACAGAAGTGACTTCCAGGGTTTCTGATAAGCCGATTGAGATGACACAGTGAGTATTAGGAACAAGTATTTTTTTAAAATTTATTTTAATGTTTTATTTATTTCTCAAAGAGAGAGAGAGAGAGAGACAGCGTGAACAG
This sequence comes from Hyaena hyaena, assembly GCF_003009895.1. Lineage (NCBI taxonomy): Eukaryota > Metazoa > Chordata > Mammalia > Carnivora > Hyaenidae > Hyaena > Hyaena hyaena. The sequence goes on along the minus strand of NW_024080825.1, from coordinate 1,998,778 downwards.
GGGAGGGTCACAGAGAGAGGGAGACATAGAATCAGAAGCAGGCTCCAGGCTCTGAGCTGGCTGTCAGCACAGAGCCCAACATGGGGCTCGTGACCTGAGCTGAAGTCGGACACTCAACTGACTGAGCCACCCAGGCGGCCCTAGGAACAAATATTTATTGAGCACTTCCTATACACTTAGCATTGTGCCTTACATATATATATTACCCCGACTTAATCCTCATAACAGTTTTAATCAAGGCTAAGTAAGATCACACAAGAAGTGTGATAGGAGACTCTGGAAAACAGTGTGGAGGTTCCTCAAAAAATTAACAATAGAACTCCTCTATGACCCAGCAATAGCACTGCTAGGAATTTACCCAAGGGATACAGGAGTGCTGATGCATAGGAGCACATGTACCCCAGTGTTCATAGCAGCACTCTCAACAATAGCCAAGACATGGGAAGAGCCTAAGTGTCCATCAACGGACGAATGGATCAAGAAGATGTGGTTTATCTATACCATGGAATACTACATGGCAATGAGAAACAATGAAATCTGGCCATGTGTAGCAACCTGGATGGACCTTGAGGGTGTTATGCTGAGCTAAATAAGTCAGGCGGAGAAGGACAGATATCGTATGTTTGCACGTATAGGAGGATTAGGAGGAACTTAACGGAGGAACAAGGGGGAGAAGAAGGGGGTAAATAGTGGGGGAGAGGGAGGGAGGCAAACCATGAGAGACTCTTGAATGCTGAGAACAAACTGAGGGCTTATGAGTGTGAGGTGGAGGGGAGGTGATGGGCATGGAGGAGGGCACTTGTGGGCATGAGCACTGGGTGTTGTATGGAAACCACCTTGACAATAAACTATTTGTTTTTTTTAAATTTTTTTTAATGTTTTATTTATTTCTAGGAGAGAGAGAGAGACAGCGTGAGCAGGGAAGGGTCAGAGAGAGAGGGAGTCACAGACTCTGAAACAGGCTCCAGGCTCTGAGCTGGCAGTCAGCACAGAGCCCGACGCGGGACTCGAACCCACGAACCGTGAGATCATGACCTGAGCGAAAGTCGGACGCTTAACCGACTAAGCCACCCGGGCGCCCCGACAATAAACTATTTGTAAAAAAAAAAAAAAAAAAAAAAAAAGAAGAAGAAGAAGAAGTGGGATAGGAGAACCTCAAACTCAAGCCTCTCTGTATTCTTATAATTAACAGTACACGCTAATATTGCCAAAAGCAAAGAACTGGGTCATTTCAGAGAGCTCAGGTCATCTAATCATACATTCATGTCCACAGTTCAAGATCTACATTATTACCATCTTAACCCTTAGTGCGCCAGAGCCTTGTACTTCAAACTTGTACTTCGCCCCTTTTACTGACCGGACTTCCAATAGTTTGCCATCTCATTCCCTTTCTGTTCAGCCAGCAGAGTCTCTGAATTTTGGCCCCTCAGACACCCTGTCAGTGAATCTGGCCTATAGAGGCCCATGAATTTTACTTCTTCGCTGAATTCAGACTGCTATAGCAAGGGAAAAAAAAAAAAAAAAGGTCCCGCAAGGACCCATGAGCTTCCTATTCTGACTCTTCAGCAGCCTGCTAGGGCCTCAAATTTCAAAGTAGCTATGGCTTCTCAGTGATTCTTTTCTTGAATCCCACCTAGAGTCATTCCTGTTCAGTATTCAGATTGCTAGGTAGTTAGTACATTGTGGCAGGCAGAATAATGGCCCCCCAGGTAAGGTTGCAGAAGGAAGTAAGGTTGCTAATCAGATGAATTTAAAATAAGGAGATTATCCTGGATTATCTGGTGGGCTCAATGCAATCACAAGAATCCCTAAAGAGGGTGGGGGCAGAAGACTAGAGTCAGAGAAAGAGATGTGATACCAAAAGTAGGGTCTGAGACACACTATGCTACTGGCTTTGAGTGGAGGAAAGGGACTAGGAGCCAAGGAAAGAAGGTAGCCTTTAGAAGCTGAAGAAATCAAGGAAACAGATTCTTTCTTAGAGCCTCCAGAAAGAAACACAGCCTGCCAACATGTTGATTTTAGCCCAGTGAGAGCTGCATTGGACACTTCTGAAGTAGAGAACTGAAAGATAATCAATTTGTGTTGTTTTAAGCTGCTAAATTTGTGGCAATTTGCTATGGCGGCAGTAGAAACTAACGCACACATTATGGTTCCCTAACTACCAAGACCAGAGTAACCTTATTACTCCCTTACAGGCAACAACCAACCTCCCCATTACCTAAGATTTGTTGCTGTTACCTAGCAGCAGGTCTAGAATAAACATGGTTGCTTTCTGGGTCCTAATGATTCCTAACTACTATGGTAGTCTTGACGGAGAGCCCTGGCTACCCTGTCAAGGCAAACTACGAGCTAAGACAATTATCCGCAAACTTTGAAGCCAGTAAATTTGCAGCCTGAGTTGTCCGCCAGACTGCTTCAGTTCTCTGCCTGCAAGGACACCCACCCCTCCCCTCCTGAAGCTCCCCACTAGAGCTGCTAAAGCCAGGTACAGAGAAGGCTGCCCGCTCCCACATAGGAAAGGAACACCTACTGTATATGGGGAGGAGGTGGAGCAATATGGCTTGTACACTGCAATGTGGTGAGAGGAGAACCTGCTATGGTTGATATTTATATTCAGTAACATTCAGCAAGTGTTCACTGGGCTCTGACACGTGTCGGTCATTGGACACTAGCATTCAGTCTCTGTCAGGAATTCTTGGCTTCGAGGAGTTTTTTCAGGTCTACCATAAGATATGGAATGACTGTCTTCTCATCAGCCATCCTTCCCAATCATCGCCCAGAGCTTGCTGTTCTGAAGATTTCTGCAAAGCTTTCCATCCCGAGCAGGCCTGATTCACCTAAAAACCTTGGTACATACCCAAACTCGCTTGCTCCCCTCTCCGTCACTTACACCATCCCTGAGCCTGCCTGCAGCTCCCAGCACCACCTGGCTCAACGCTGATGGCTCTACCCCTTCCAGCCTTCTCCCCCAGCACTTCTTTCTGCTCAGTTCTGAAAGTGCTGATCAGGAGACCTTTGAAGATACAAGATGTCCTCAGTTCCAGTGCAAAGCTAGTGGCTCTCCCCAAAGCTTTCTGATCTTCTTCCTCCCTTACTACCCTTTAAGAGCTCATTGACTCCTAAGATTTCAATAACCACCTCCAGAGATCCCATGAAAATTCAGAAAGGCGGGCCTTCTTTAACTCATCCTAAATTACAGCCTTATGGCTGGCCTCCCTCAGTGCAGTTTCTTCCCATTCCAATATAGCCTCTGTATACCTTGCCACATATGTCTGCCCAAACACTTATTAAGTGCTCGCTGCAAGCCAGGTATTGGTCTAGGTGTCAAAGACACAAGCTACAGTAATGCAGAGTGATTCAAGGCACATACTTTGGAGACAGTAATAGCACTCAGTGGGTACTGTGAGCAGAGAAGACTGAGTGCTGAATTCTGATAGTGATAGAGAGCCAGACCTTGAAAGCTAAACGGGATATTCTGGGTGAAGAGGAGGGGAAAGATTTTGCAGCTGGAACACCTGAGCAAAAGAACAGCTGCACACAAGGGACGGCTTTTGTATAAGAAAGCAATGGACAGCTGATGCTCTGTCCTAACCCTGACGAGACCGTGAACTCCTGAAGGAGAAGCACATTGGCTTTAGATACAGGAAAGTCATTCATTCACTCATGCAGTTGAGCGCCTATTTCATCCCAGGAACTGTGCTACATGACAAGATTTTCCGCCTCGTCCTCGCCCCTGTGAAGCTTCTCTCCAAAAAAAAGATAATGAAAAAAAAGATAGAAATCAAACAAGAACCCTTGTCAGATAAGTCATAGGTGCTATTAAGAACATAAAATAGGATCATATGAAAGATAGTGACTGTGGGTGAAGGTCAGGGAAAGCCACTCTGAGGAGGTAATATTTGAGTTAAGTCCCAAAAAAGCCTGGATAGAATCATGTCCTAGGCAGAGGAAACAACAAGAGCAAAGATCCTAAAACATGAAGGAGCGTGCCATATTGAAGAAACAGAAAGAAAGCCAATGCAGGGGTGCATGGTGAGAGGAGGAGAGGCAGTCGGAAAGGGTAGATAAGTCCCTGAGTGCATTAAGTCTTGGTAGGGCATGATAAGGAGTTTGAATTTTACTCTAAAACGCACTGGGGAGCCACGGAAGGGTTTCAAGATGGGATCGGGCATGGTTTGAGTTTTTAAACGCTCTCTCCGGCTGCCATGTGGAAAGTGGACTATAGAAGGGCAACAGAGAAAGCAGAGGGCAGTGTAGGAGGCTAGTGCAGTAGTCCGAACCAGAAAAAACAGCCTAGACTTGTGATATTTAGATGTGATGCCTAGACTCTCTTCACATCAAGTTGCACGATCCCCTCTCTTTGCAAGGTCCGTTCCACCCACCCCACCCCCTCACAGCCTAGTTACAACATAGGAGGCTTCTTTGGTAATTTTCAATCGGTTGACTTTTTGTCCCCCAAATCATCTCCATTTCCTTTCCTCCTCCTGCCCTCCTTTCTTTTCCTCCCTATATCTCAAGTATCCATTTGCCCATCACCTGACCCAGCCTTCATGGGGTCCCACTATTCCTACTCGATTCTTCTTCCTCTCCTCACTCCACCGCTCATGAAAGTTACATGAACTAGATGTAAAGGAGATAATTATTTTCCAGGTGACCCCAGAAGCACTCAGGAATGATCAATTTCACAGAGCACTAACAGAAGCTTATGGGTTATTATGATCTTGACAATACAACTGGTACACATTCTGCATGATAAGCACACTGTCTCCTCACACTCTTTCCAGCCTATTCTATTCTCCCCACTGCAGCCAGAGAAATCTTTCAATAGGAAAATCTGATCATGATTTCATTGGTGCTTGCTCTCTCACCCCTCCCCACTCACTCTATGCACTTGCTCGAGCTCTCTCTCTCTCTCTCTCTCTTCCTCTCTCTCCTTCCCCTCCCCGTTTAAAAACCCCTTCAGTTGCTTCTCCTTGCTCCTCAAAACAATAGCAACTTCTCAGGATGGGCTATAATGGCCCTGTGTGCACCGTGTGCTACGTCCCCAGAGTATATCTCAAACTATTCCCCTCGTTGCTCCCTGTGGTTCTGGCCTCACTGACCTTCCTTCAGGCCCTCAAACTAGAGGTGTCCCCTTTCTGCTATTCTCTTTGTCTCCAAGGTCCTTTGATCTCCCCCTGCCCTCAGTTGATACTTGTTCTTTAGATCTCTAATTTTCTTCCTTAGCAAAATCTTCTCTCATCTGAGATCAAGGCTGGAATCACTGAGACTGCCTCTGTGTCTTTGAAAACACCTACCACAGTTCATAATAATACATTTACTTGTGTGATTATTTGATTAAACATGGTTCTTTCTCCCCACCCCCCAAGGCAGGAAGCTCCAGGGGGACAGCACATCACTGTATCCCCAACATAGATTGGATACACTTAGGAGGCCTTAGGAGGATCAGATATGGACAGATTTTCCAAAATCTTAAATGTGGTTCCTTTTTTGATGGAGCAAGCAAAGAAAAGAATCATGGATCATCTGGAGGCAAACTGTTACCAGGAAGAAGAGGAGAGAGTCCAAGTATGACACAAACTCGGAATGTGTCCCCTGCCTCCTTACAGAAACCATCACTGACATCAACATGGCACTTGATTCCAAGACTTAATCATCCTTCCTAAGAACGCATCATCATCTCCACAGCCCCCCACTTCAGACTTGACACCCCATTCAATCTCTCTTTCCAGAGCAGTAACTAGACCACCCGAGGGTACAGGAAAGAGGGGAGTGAGAATTCAGTGAGCAACCACTCACTTACTGGTTGTAACACAATAAACATTTCACAAATAGCACCTCAGTCTTCAAAACAACACTGTTAAAGCAACGCAGGTATTATCATTTGCATTTTACTAGATGGGGAAACTGAGGTTCAAGGAGGCAAGTGACACGTACTCAAGGTCACAAAGCCAGTGCAAGGCAGATGCAGGATTTGAGCCTACAGCCTCTGACACCTAGTCCAATGCCTTTCCTTACATCTGCCACCCCAACAGTTGAGTTGTGGCTTACTTAAGGCTGGTTTCCTCATTCCCTTAAATAAACACCTGTTCCTGATCTCTCAACACTTCTCCAGCCCCTTTCCCCTTCCCTTCCCAGAAGTTGTCAGCTGTCGCCCAATGGGATGGAGAGACTCATAAAGCTGGCCGCACTAATGGGGTCTGGTCCCAGCCTCCAGTCTTTCCAGCTCTTTCTCTGAGCCACCGAGGAACCAGAAATCTCCAGAAATAACAACACAAAGAGGAGACCTGCCCCACCAGAGCAAGGTCCCTGGCCACCCTCTCTCCCACGTTCCAATAGGACACGGCCAGGCCAGAAGCCGGCCTCCTTCCCAAGAGGGAGTACCCGAGGAGAGCAGAGGTCACCGCCCGCCGCCGCCAGGGTTCCTCTGCCGGCCTCGCGAGGGATGCGGCAGTGATCCGCCGGCTCCCAGGTTCGGCCCAAGGTCACCCTCTCGCAGCCCCGGCCCGATCCCCAAACGCCCGGAGCGCCCCCTGGTGTCCCGGGCTGGCCTCCCCTCGCCCTCAGGGAGTGGCCTGCGGAGCCCGGCTCGGGGGCAGAGGCAGGAGGGTGGGCAGAGGATGAGGAGGCTGAGCCCCGGGGAGGGGCGGGAGGCGGGGCCCTACCTGATAGCTGAGGACGCCGTCCGGCTCGTTACTCCCGGCCGGCATGGCGGAGCCCAGCTAGGTCTCGCCCGCCGGCTCCAGGCCGAGCGTCGGCAGCCCGCGCGCGCCGCTCGGCTCTGAGCCGATCGCCCGAGCGGCGACCCCTACCCTGGAGCCAACGGTCAACCATCAACCGCCGCCGCCTCCATTGCCACCGGCCCGCGAGGCCTCGCCGCAGCCAATCAGCGCGCGGCCTGGACGGCCAATCAGCGCGCGGAGCACGGGAGGACGCTGTCCGGCGGTACCCTGGGCTACCGCGAGGAGGAGGAGGAGGGAGCCCGGTGAGGCTACCGCTCCGGGCCCGGTTGCCTTGGAAACCGCCTCCCTCCCTTCAGGGGCCTCTGGGCTTAAAGGTCCTTCCAACTGCTTGCTAGAAATTGAAAATCTCATGCTTCTATTTGCGGCTGCACCTGACCCTTGAAAACTGAGAAAGTTTCTGTCTAATTCTGATGTTATTCCTAAGGTAATGGTTTTTTAATTATGGGGAAACATGCCTTGGAATTGAAGAAGGAAGGAACTGACGGTAAGGGAAAGGGCCTTCCAAAATTACTTGTTAATCTCTGAACTAGTGGCCAGATGAAAGAGCATTGAAGAGAAGCAGGCAGGCAGTGATCCGACCCCCTCCGCAGACTCCCTACGACCTAGGTCTTCTCTGTGCGTCTTAGGGTGGCAAGGAAGAAAAGCACAGAATTGAGCTCAGGCTGACTGTTGCAATAATTCCACAAAAATGCTTCCAACTTTACGAGAAATGATGTAAGACAAAATATTATTTAACAACAGAACTACTGGTCTAAGACAAGGTTAGAAAACCATAAGTAATGCATTCAATTTGATTTGGGCTTGAAAGAAAAGAGAGGCTGGCTATCATCCAACCAATCCTCTATCCCCAAGAGGAGGAAAGGAGTCTCTGCCTTACATGTACTATCACATCAGACTATAGGTGAGTCCATATTATTAGGGGGAAAAACGGTTGCAAATAACTCTTAGCCTCAAAAGAAGCTACATTTGGAGAACATAGCCGGGTCATTTTAAAGTTTCGAACCCTGCCTACCACACCTTGCATTGGCCCTAAAATTTGAAGCAAGGTTGTGTTTCAGTGTCTCTGGGGCAGAACCATATTTCTGATCTGTATAAGCCCCTGATCCTGTTTCTGAGCCTTAGAATTCATTGCAACCGTCTCTATTTATCTCTTCACTAATCCTGTCTTGAATTTGGAATAAACCCCTCTCCCATTTTGCCCATCAAAATCTTAACCATCCTTCAAAGTCAATCTCAAAGGCTAACCTCTTCCAAGAAACCTTTCTTTAACCCACCCTCTCTAACACCTCTTAGAGATGTCATCTCTCCCTTCTATGAATCCTCACAGCACTCCATACATTTCTTCTATCAGTTACCATGCTGTGGTTAGTTAAGGACTTTATTATATGTTGACTTTAAGTTATTATAATATTGTAAGTATTTTGAAGATAGTAATTATTTTATGTCCTTTTATACTCCACAGAGTCTCAAAGAATGCTGGACATATAGAAAGTAGTTAACAAGTATGTGTTTTTCATCCCATCAAAAACATATTAAACAGCTACTATTTACAAGCCCAAAGGGCACCAAAAATACAGACAAATTTAAAATATAGTACATATCTCCAAAGGGCTTACAGTCTAATCGAGGAAACAGAAAACATGTGAACATGATGACAAGATAATAAAACAAAATAAGAGCCATAGGAGTAACGTCGACAACAAAGATTATAAACATCCCAAAGAGGGGCGCCTGGGTGGCTTAGTCGGTTAAGCGTCCGACTTTCGCTTAGGTCATGATCTCGCGGTTTGTGGGTTCCAGCCCCGCGTCGGGCTCTGTGCTGACTGCCAGCTCAGAGCCTGGAGCCTGTTTCAGAGTCTGTGTCTCCCTCTCTCTCTGACCCTTCCCTGCTCACGTTGTCTGTCTCTCTCTCTCCTAGAAATAAATAAAAATATTTTTTAAAATCCCCCCCAAAAAATGATCTTTATGAGTTGGGACACTTCAGGAACATGACACAGAGGCCATGGGATAGAGCTAAATCTGCAAATAATTGAGCCAAGGGAAGGAGAGCAAGCATCTCAACTACTGGGCAAGGACTTAATAATAGGAATGTATGTGGCCATTCAGAGTAGCCATGATTTGAGCGAAAGCAAAAAGTTATAGAGAAGAGTAGTAGTGAAGTATCAATTGTGGTTGATAAATAAAATAATAATAACAAATAAAATCTATGGCCAAATTATGGAGAACTAGCTAATTACTTCAGACTTTATTTTTCTTATCTGATAGCAACTAAGACTCTGCTAAAGGTTTTAGAAAGCACTTCCACGTACCAGGACCCAGGCTTCGTGGTATAAATGCACCGTGTTATGTAATGTTTATAATATCTCCATTATTTCTCCATTTCACTGGGACTTGGAGAGGTTCAGCAGCTTTCTTAAGGTCAGGCAGGTGTGAAGCTGGGCTTTGATAATTTATTAATTTAAAATACATTTACTGTGGGGCGCCTGGGTGGCTCAGTCAATTGAGCGTCCAACTTTGGCTCAGGTCATGATCTTGCAGTTCGTGGGTTTAAGCCCCGCGTCAGGCTCTGTGCTGACAGCTAGCTCAGAGTCTGGAGCCTGCTTCAGATTCTGTGTCGCCCTCTCTCTCTGCCCCTCCCCTGCTCATGCTCTGTCTCTCTCTGTCTCAAAAATAAATACAAAGTATAAAAAAATTTTTAAAAGAATAAAATAAACTACATTTACTGGGAACCTATGTGTTCAGACCTGTGTTATGTGGCAGAGAAAGAAGAAGACAAACAGGGTCTTGCCCTCTTGAGCCTTACAATCTAGTAGGGAGACAATAAGCAATAAACAGTAACAACAGACTATGAGGGCTGCTAGGAAGTCAATAGCAAGGTTATGGGATAGATGGTAATTGGCATGAGCAGTAGGGTGAGCTCCTTTGTTGGGGTGATCAGGGAGAGCTCCTCTGAGGAGGTGAGTCAAGGATGAGTCTGTCTGACTCTAGGGTTCTTGGCCACTAGGCATCACTGCTGGGATCCATCACTGGGGCAAGGTGGGTTGCAGGGGGAAACCTGGGGCAGGAGGTCAGATGGAAGGACTCTGGCAACATGGTAATTAAGGAGGGGCCAAGGATGGTGTTCAAAGGGAAGACGTGTCCCAAATCGCCCACTCCCCAGAAATGTGGCTCCCGGCCATGGGAGTGGGCATGAGTGGGTAGAGTAGGGAGGGGGCTAAGGAAGTAGACAGTTCCTGGGAGCTCTGATGGTTCTATTCCAGTTCAAATGTGGAAAAAGTCAGAGCCTGTGGCCCTTGACTCCAAGGTCAAGAGCCCCATCTTCTGGTCTATTGTACAAATTACAAAAGGAATTAGGCCACAGAACCCGCCTCTGAGGCTGCCTGAGGAGGCAGCCACTGTCTGAGGCGCTGCAGAAAACAGGCTCTCCCCTCACAGCACTGCTTTGGTCTCTCCTTCCCAGAGGAGCCTGCCTCGCTTGGCTCCACGCTCCAGGCTCTAGACCCTTAGCCTCTCAGGCTCCCTATACTGCTTGGAAAAGTGCAAATATGCAGCTCTCAACCCGGCCAGCAAGCAGGCTCTTGAAAAGCTGGAAGGAGGATATTCAGCCAAGGACACCGCCTCACAATGATTACTTTTCCAAAGAAAACAGAAAAAAAAAACAGTGGGATAGAATGCAGAGCCTCTTAAGGCCTGTACAGGGTGCTTGGCCCAGAAGGAGGCATACAATGCACAGGAGAAAGCAAAGTATGAGACAAAGACACACACACGTACACATGTGCACACACGTCAACAGGGAAGCAAGGAGGCATGCTTTGTGGATGACCTCAATCCTTGCAACAGCTCCGCCAGGTAGGTCCCATCATCCCATTCTACAGATGAGAAAACTGAAGACTGAACCTTAGAGATATAACTTGACCCATCATACAGCCAGTACCGTTAATAAGTGAAGATGATGCTAGGCTCTGAGCCCAGGTGTATCTCATTCTAGAGTACACAGGCTTAACCACTCACTGCCTCTCATGGGTCTTTCTGGGGCTTCCTTCCTTCCCTAACATTTGTAAGTTCCATCCTGTCTTCATGGCTTCCAAAAAGGGCTATCCTTCCAGATTTTGTCTCCAGATCCTTCTCTAAGACCAGTGATTATTTTTTTCAAGTTTTTATTTATTTTGAGAGAGAGCATGCGCACGAGCAGGGAGGGGCAGAGAGAATCCCAAGCAGACTCTGCACTGCCAGTGCAGAGCCCGGTGTGAGGCTCAAACTCACAAACCTTGAGATCATGCTCTGAGCCAAAGTGGGATGCCTAACTGACTGAGCCACCCAGGTGCTCCTAATACCAGTGGTTCTTTGTTTTTTAATTTTTATTTCTAGGAGAGAGAGAGAGAGTGCGTGAGCAGGGGAGGGTCAGAGAGAGAGGGAGTCACAGACTGAAACAGGCTCCAGGCTCTGAGCTGGCAGTCAGCACAGAGCCCCACGCGGGGCTCGAACCCACGAACCACGAGCTCATGACCTAAGCAAAAGTCGGACGCTTAACCGACTAAGCCACCCAGGCGCCCCCTAATACCAGTAGTTCTTAAACTTTAGGGGAAGAGAGTAGGTCTTGAACCCACTGGGGACGTGATTAAAATCCATGGGACCCTCTTTTCAGATAAGTACACAAAGCCTCATATTTTGCATATAAGTATAAGGGTGTGTTCACAGCCTTCCCAGGGGAGCACCAAGCACCTTACATATATATTATCTTTAAATATTGGCTGAAAAACATTGACATTCTTTTATGCAGAAACACAAAGGCAAAAACACAAGAAACTCAAAATATCTGAGCAAATGTTCTCACATAACTGCAACCAATTTTTTCATCAAAAGCATCTTAATTTCCCCATCATTTTACCAATTCCCCTGCTCTGTTCAAACCATCAAAAGAGCCACCAGAACAGAGATTCTAGTCTTCACTTGCTTGCTATTAAGTAGCTCCCAATTCCCAGCTGTATCTTATCCTTGATTCTGTCCTCCCCCACCCTTCCTCTTAATTACACATCTAAACTCAAGGAAAGGTTAGAGGAAAAGACATCAGGATCCGAGGAAAGACTTAATTAGGGCTTGTTTGTGCTGTGGTCTGGGAGCATTTCCGGGGGGGGTGGGGGGCAAGGATTCTTTGGCTAAAAAGGTTGTGCAGGTGAATGATTTTGCCTTCAGCCCTTTGCCAAGTCACAGCATATCGGGGGAGACTACCGCGTGTGATTTCTTTGTTCACTACCCTGCCAGCCTGGGACACTGCATATTATAGGGAAAAACCATGAAGCGCCGCAAAAGTGGACTCCTGACTGGGAAAATCCCTCCCCCTCCATTCGCCATCATCAACATGGTCCACAGAAATTCCCCAGCCTGTACTCATTCACACCTTGCTCCAGACCAAGCAGATGGAACCCACATAAGATGGCAGAAACCTCCACTCTGCCTCCTGTGGAACGACAAGTTAGCTGTCTGCACTCAGGCAGAGGTAGGAGGGAGCAGAGCATAAGAAAAAAGCAAGCATTTGAGGAAAGAAGCCTTGAGACTTCCAGATCCAGATGGGCAATCATTCAGGAATTTAGAAGTGGGTGTTAACCAAGACCCATTTGCCAAGTCCTTGATATCAGATGCAAACACATTTGTATTAATTAAATACATCTGTCTTATCCGTTTCTGGCCAAACCTAGCTGCTTAGAAATCGGGTAGTTTCATCCACATCTTATCAGCTTGGGGGTAAGACCTCTTGAGCTTGTTATACTAAGTAGGGAAGTTCTTCACTTCACTCTTAGCCAGTTTGCCTAGGATATCCTTAAGGTGGCAGCACGTTCAACAGCTCACATGCCTATAATTCTGTATACTCAACTTTTTTTTAAATCACCTTATCTCCACTGGATCTGTAAATGTACACAGAACATTTGACAAACTCAAGAGCTGAAATGTGGCTGGGATAGGGAATGCCCACGCCAGTTAATAGCAGAGCTGGGTCAAGAACTACTAATGCTTTGTACTTCATTGTGTCGCTTCCTAGAAATATAATTCCTCTCAGCCACTTCCCGCATGAAATTGAATTGGTTTCAGTTGAACAGCAAAAATGTGAATCCCCTTTAGAATTGACATGAACTCCCCATAGCAAAACCCCAGAGCTCCTCCTCTGTTACCCTTTCCTATCAGATGACCGTTTCATATCATTTCCACTTTGGAAGGCTTGTCAGTGATACCCATTCATTAGCTTACTGCACAGACTCTCACGAAGTTCTCAAAATAACTCTTAACTGTTTATCTCTAGAATCCCTTTATCTAACATAGATATAAATTCAAGCCAAGCTACTCTTACTCCTAGGGAAACATCCCTTGAGGACTTTCATTTTGCAGTTAATAAAAAAGAGACCCATTCAGACATTTGGGCTGGGGAAAAAGGGAATAGACACAGAATTTGAACGTATTTCCCAGATATATATTTTTCTACCTCTAATCTTTTGCCAAATTGAAAAGGCCAGCCTCTTTAAAGAAGGCAGACTTTCTCTGGTCTTTTCTCATAAAATATAAGAAAGAGTACTTGCTAGATTTACCAGGAACAACCAGAGCTGTGAGATGGGCAGCCAATGAAGAGCTGAGAAAAAAATCCAGCCTTAAAACAGATATAGAAACAATTAGCTTTGTTTGGCATAGGCACAATGAACTAATGCCAGCACAACTTAATTCTGCCCTATTAGTTTGGGTCTCTCCAGAACTTCTGTTCCCTGTCGCCTAAGAATTATTGGAAGGGATTTACAAAACACACACACACACACACACACACACTAAATTTATACACACATATAATATATATTTTTATATATATAAATATGCATATATTTGCATATATATTTTTATATATTATTTGTATATATTATATACAAAGTACTTTTAAATGATAGACTAATATAAGGGCATCTGGGTGGCTCAGTCAGTTAAACGTCTAATGCTTGATTTCTGTTCAGTCATGATCTCACAGTTCATGAGTTCAAGCCCCGTGTCAGGCTCCCCGTTGACGGTGCAGAGCCTGCTTGGGACTCTCTCTCTCTTCTCCCTCTGCATTTGTCTCTCAAAATAAATAAACTTAAAAAAATAAATGATAGATCCATATAGATATAGAAAAAGATATACCTAGAAAGAGAGAGAGGAATAAAGTAAATATAGCAAAACGTTAACAATTGTGGAATCCAGTGGAGGCATTACAGATGTTCATTGTCCTTGTTTCTCATCTCCTCGCTATGTTTGAAATGTTCATAATTAAAAGTTGGAAAGTGATGTATATAATTGTTGAATCTAATTATATGTTGTACACCTGAAACTAATATAATATGTCCACTATACTTCAATTTTTTAAATATTAAAATCACATTGTTAGCTCTTAAAACAAAACAAAATTTTCTCCTGAGGAGAAAAATGTTGGGAAATAGAGAGCCAAGAAAGGCAGGGGATGAAGGCGAAATAAAGACATTTTCAAAAACACAAATAATCAAACAAAAAAAGGCCTCCATCAAACAGGCAAATCCCTAGGCCAGTGGGCACTACTTCAAGACATCTCTGCCCTGAGTTGGCCAAATGCCAACAGTACAGATTGTCCCCAAAATATTATAAGAGTCACACCTAAAGCGAGATGACTCAGTACTTTTAAAGATAAGGGATGGGCAAAAGTATGCCACATGGGAGTGCCTGGGTGGCTCAGTCAGTTAAGAGTCTGATTCTTGACTTTGGCTCAGGTCCTGGTCTCACGGTTTGTGGGTTTGAGCCCCGCATCAGGCTTTGCGCTGATGGCAAGGATCCTGCTTGGGATTCTGTCTCCCTCTCTCTCTGCCCCTCCCCTCAAAATAAATAAATAAACATTTTTTAAAAACATTAAAAAATATGCTACACAAAGAAAGGTGTCGGGGGAGGAACAAGGGAGGAATAATGGAAGGAAGGAAAACTAGGAAAGTAAGATCCTATCTTCTGTTAATACTGGTTTCAAGGTAAAAATTATGGGCACTCTATAACAATAACGACTTACTTTACCATGAGGATTTAACAAATACCTGTGCAACCAAATAACATAGCAACAAAGTTTACTGAAAATACTAGAAAGAATCAACACACATATTATTATTGTAAGAGTTTATTTTACCCCTGTTAGCCTGTGACAGAACAAAACAAAAAAATAAAGATGTACATTTGAGTAACAAAACTGATATGATTGATCTAATTGATATATACTGAACTCTATATTTTGAAAACAAAAAATACATCTTTTGAAGGGCTTATGGAAAATTCACCAGAATCTACTGTTAGGCCAAAAGAAACTTGAATAAATTCTATAGAGTATTAGACATTCTATTATTATAAAGTAATTAAACTTGAAATTGGTAACAAAAAGTTTTCTAAACGTATCTATTAAATGGAATTTTAAAAACTCTTAAATAATTCATTCATAAGAAAAGAAATTAAAACTGAAATTGCAGAAGACTAGAAACAAAAATATTTTATTGATTTAAATAGTAATACACATAAATGTGAAAAAGAAAATAAATGAATTAAACATCCCACTCACGAAGTTAAAAAAGGAGCCACGGAAAAACTAAAGACTTCCTAAAGATAAAAGAAACTGTTAAATGAGAAAACAGAAAAACAACAGAGCTTATAAATGTATTCAGGAACTTTTCAAACTATATCACAAGGCTATAGCAACCAAAACAGTGTGGTACTGGCCTGAAAACAGACACACAGACCAATGGACCAGAATCAAGAACCCATAAATAAGCTCATGCATATTAGGTCAACTAATGTTTGACAAGAAAGCCAAGAATAGTCAGTGGGGAAAATAGTCTCTTCAACAAATGCAGTTTGGAAAATTGGATATTCACATGCAAAAGAATGAAAGTCTTCATTCACAAAATTTAACTCCAAATAGGTTAAAGACTTCAATGTAAGACCTAAAACTATGAAACTCCTAGAAGAAAACATAGAGAAAAGATCCTTGACAAAGGCCTTGGCAGTGATTATTTTGGATACGACACCAGATGCACAAGCAACAAAAGCGAGAATGAATAGGTGGGATTACATTAAACTTAAAAACTTCTGCACCACAAAGCAAATTATCAACAAAATGAAAAGGCAACCAATGGGAGAAAAATCTCCTCAAAAAATTAAAAGCAGACTCTATGGAAATGGGAGAAAATATTTGCAAAACCATGTATCTGGTAAAGGGGTTAATATCCAAAAGGTATAAGAAATTCATACAACTCCATAGCAAAAAAACATAAATCCAATTAAAAATGGGCAAAGGATATGAACAGACATTTTTTCCAAAGAAGACATGCATATGGCTTACAGGAATATGACAAGATGCTCAACATCACCAATCAACAGGGAAATACAAAGCAAAACTACAGTGAGCTATCACTTCACACCTGTTAGAATGACTATTATCAAAAAGACAAGAAGTAACAATTGTTGGTGAGGATGTGGAGGAAAGGGGACCCTTGTGTACCATTTGTGGGAATATATATTGGTACAGCCACTATGGAAAAGAGTCATGGCATTTCTTCAAAAAAAAATTAAAAGTAGAACTATCATATAATCCAGCAATCCCATTCTTGGATATATACCCAATGGAAATGAAATCACTATCTTCAAGAAATACCTGCATCCCCATGTTTATTGTAGCATTATTCACAATAGCCAAGACATGGAAACAACCTAAGTATCCATAGACAGATGAATGGGTAAAGACAATGTCATGTACACACACACACACACACACACACACACACACACAGGAATATTACTTAACCTGTATAACCATTAAAAAAGGAAATCCTGCCATTTGTAACAACATGGATGGACCTTGGGGGCATTACCTTGAGTGAAATAAGTCCAACAGAGAAAGACAACTACTGTATAGTATCACTTATATGTGGAATCTAAAAGTGCCAAATTCACAGAAACAGAGTTAGCATGGTGGTTGCCAAGGGATGTAGGGTGGGGAAAATGGGAAGTGTCGGTCAAAGTGCACAAACTTCCAGTCGTAAGATAAATAAGTTCTGGGGATCTAATGTACAGCATGGTGACTTTAGTTAATAAGACTGTATTTTATACCTCAAAGTTATGTGAAGTGATAGATGTATTAACTAATCTTATGGTAATCATTTTGAAAATATATACATGTATCAAATCATCATGTTGTATTCTTTAAACTTGCACAAAGTTATATGTCAATTATATCTCAATAAATCTGGGAAAATATATACTCAAAACTAATTCTTTTTCTTTAAGTAATCTCTACACCCAACGTGGGGCTTGAACTCATAACCCCCAGATCAAGAATTACATGCTCTTCTGACTGAGTCAGCCAGGTGCCTCTCAAAACTAATTCTTTAGGGGAAAGAAAGATAAACCATCAGCTAACCAAATCATAGAATGGGGGAAAGGCAGGTAAAGGGGAAAAGCATAAATGCAAGAAATAGTAAATGAGGATATGTATATGGGAATATTTCTTTGATGCGAAGAAAATTTGCTCAACCGTGTATAAGTAACTAAAAATCTCGATAAAATGGCAAATGCCCTATAAAAAGAAAGATTGTTAGAATAAACAGAAAATCTGATGGATGGCAGCTGGGAGAGGAAGGGAAAAGAAAATTTCAAATACCCTCCACTAAAATCATGAATGAGGGGTGCCAGGGTGGGTCAGTCGGTTAAGCGTCCAACTTTGGCTCAGGTCATGACCTCACAGCTCATGGGTTCAAGCTCCGCATCAGGCTCTGTGCTGACAGCTCAGGAGAAGATTCTTGTTACAGTAACAAGCAAAGAGATAAAAGGTCTTAGCAAACAAGTAATATGCAAGGGCTATAGGAAAAAAAATCAATTACTGCTGAACGGCACAAAAGTCTTGACTAAATCAAAAGGCACACCCTATTTGGAAGGAAAAACTCGTTTTATTAAAGATGTTAATTCTTCTTTTACTCCTCTATAAATTTTAGAACACAATAAGCTTATCAGCTGGGTTTATGTATTTTAAGGGCAAGCAAAAACATCCAAGGAAATTCAGAAAAAAAAACAAAACCAAAACCAGGTACCTAGTTAGATCCTTTCCTCACTCCTTACCTGTTCTGGAAGGAATATGCTCCAGAAGGAGCTTTACACTGGAAGCCTCTTTCCTTAAAGAACAGCTGAGAAAGGGCCCTGAGATGGGTCCCTTGATAGGAATTCAACTCTACTTCCTCCCTCCAGACCCACAGCACTGAGGTCTGGCTCTGGCAGCCCTAGCTCCCTGTGGCCCACACCTTCCTGTGGCCACAGTCCTGGACACCCTTGGATCTTGGAACAGCCTTGGGACACCATGTACCAGAGCTGCCACTTCTAAGCAGCTCTTCAGGGCCCTGGGAGCTATAGTCCTTACCATCTGAAAGCTCTGTTTTGCTCTCAGAGATGCCGTCGGGGTTTTTTTGTGTTTTGTTTTATTAATTTTATTTATTTTTGAGAGAGACAGAACATGAGTTGGGGGAAGGGCAGAGAGAGAGGGAGACACAGAATCTGAAGCAGGCTCCAGGCTCCGAGCTGTCAGCACAGAGCCGGATGCGGGGCTCGAACCTAAGAACCTCGAGATCATGACCTGAGCCGAAGTTGGACGCTCAATCGACTGAGCCACCCAGGCACCAACCCCACAAACTATAGGTTTTAGAGGGAGCGTGTCCCTGCAGATTTTTCCAGGACTGTGTGACATTTCTGTTTGAAGTCACTTCGTTTGTGGTGCTTTGTCATAGTGGCCCGGGAAATTAACACACAAGTCTATGATCAGAATCTGTGTCCTCCACCCCACTTGGGCAGGAAACGGGTGGAAAACAAGAGGGCTTTCAAGAGGGAATTTAAACAGGAGTGTCCTTTCTTAAGCAAGGAGCCCAAGCTTGAGAGACACACCCTCAGGGCATGACATTACCCCAGTACCTTTGTCCTTTCAAATGCCTCCAGTTCACCTAGGTTTCACCTAAGGTGGAAGTCAGTCTCTGGCTGACTACCAGCCCTGTGCTCCAGCAAGTCTGCTGGGCCAGCACCACACTGGCCCTGTCGTTGCTCAATATTGGTAACCCAAGAGTCCTGGGGAGAGAGTGGGGCCTCAGTGGACCCCAGACTGCCCTTCTGGAACTGATATCATAGCATAGGCTGCCTGGAGCACTAAATTCTGTGGACTAGCTGGGGCATGTTATTTGTACTCCAAATTGGAAGGTCCACCCAGGTCACACAATACGCCCCTCACCCTACCTGCATCTCTCCCACTCACCCACCTGGCAAACTTTTACTCATTCTTCACAAACCAGGTCATGGCACTTCTTCCTCCAGCAGGTGAAGTTAATGGCTCCCTCCTTTGCTCCACCCCTGGACCTCCTACATACTTCCTGTTATAGTTCTTCCCACTTTCTAAAGCAATGGTTCAGTAGTTAGGGACTTACAGAGAGGAACGCGTCTTCCATGTCTGACTCCCCAGTGCATAGCACTGTACCCCATACTAATATGGTCTATGGCTTTCACGGTGCTTTCAAATGCATGAACCTTTCCACCTGTGGACAGAATGTTAGAACATTCTTGCCTATTCCAGAACAAAATCTCTCTCCTGAGATCATTTAGTTTGTAGCTGGTGATCTCCCTCATCAAAATAAAGAGTTCCCTGAGAGAAATGTTTGTTCTTTGCCTTCCTCTGGTCCTAACCCCATTTACACTGAAGTTACCCTCAGTAAATGCAACTACAGCTGTCGCCTGCTGCACTTCCTACTTCCAAGGAGGCACCCTGATAACTCCATTACTTCTCTCTGGTGCTTTCTAGCTCTTGTCTCCAGGGAACCAGGCAGCCCAATTTGTTTAATGCCATGTGATCTGCTGCATCCACAGCACATATTAAGGTCTTAATTTAATTTATTATAGACATTGCGACATGAAGTCTGTTTTTCTGAAAAACAGGTCACCTCTGACATTACCTATTTGGCCATCAGCCTTCTCCTAGTTGACAAGGGTGGATATCTGTGTGTCTTTTTGCTAGTAATGGATAATATTTCCTGCTGGTATAAGAATCAAAAACCTTAGTAACATTCATAGCCTTTGACCTAGCAAGTTCCACTTCTAGAAGTTTACCCGAGGAAAATGGCCAGAGCTGCACACCCAGGGGGTTTACCACAGCACTATTTGCATGCAACAGAGGAGACTCTAGATGGGACTGTGGGTATAACCTTTCCAAAGCAAACACGAGGGACATATTTGGCCATAGAACGTCAACAGGCTTGAGTCCAAGGTTGGAATGAAGTAGAGAAACGGTGATGTCTCTGGCTGGGCCAGCACTAACAGGGACTGAGGTGCACCATGCCTTGAGAAGCTTGGAGATAGGCCAGACACCTGACCGGGCTCCTACCTCTCTAGTCTTAAGGCCATCTCAGCTCCCAAGGGGAAGTCAACCAGTTCCCCTGGCTTCCCATGTATCTCCAAATCCTCCCAGAGAGATTGCCTGGTTCAAGGGCATCTCATAGGATAAAGCCTAGAAGGATGGGTGGTCCATCCCTTCCAATCCAATATGTCCCCACCTCCTCCATATGCCTCACCACTCAGCTCCCTATCTCTGCTCCCTAGAGATCCAAAAGCATCATTTTTTTTCTTGGGAGTTTCTCTTTGCTTCCTCCCTGCCAGGCCTGGTTTTAAGTGAACATAGACGGCTCCCCCTAGCACTACATTTGTTCAGAGCACATACTATTTATTGGTCAGTCTTTCTATGGGTTGCAAGTGACAAAAACTCACTCAAAAAAATCTCAACTACAATAAGGAAAAACGAAGACAAGGAAGGGAGGAAGGAAGAGAAAGGAAAGAAAAGAAAGTTGAAGGGGCACCTGGGTGGCTCAGTCAGTTGAGCATCCAACTCTTGACCTCATCTCAGGTCGTGATCCTAGGGTCGTGGGATCGAGCCTGCATTGGGCTCCGAGGCTGAGCATGGACCTTTCTCAGGATTCTCTCTCTCTCCCTCTGACCCTCTGTGAGTGCTCTCTTTCTCTCTCTAAAAAGAAAGAAAGAAAAAAGAAGGAAGGGAGAGTGGGAAGGAGGGAGAGAGAAAGGGAGGGAGAAAAAGGAAGAAAAGAAAGAGAGAAAGAAAGAAAGGCAGAAAGGAAGAAAGTAAATAGAGTTGAAAAGGGAGAAGTCTAGGAACAAATGACTTCAGACACAGCAGGATCCAGGAGTCCAAAATATAACAGTGGAATCCTCTCAATCTTTCTTTTATTCTCTGCTTTCTTGGTATTGGCTTGACATTCAAACTGATTCTCCTTCTTCCTGCTATGGCCATGATAACTAGCAATTAGCAGCTCTCAACTTACAACCCCTTCCCAGCTAATGATTCCACAGTTCATGTGGGTGGAGGTAGGAAGTATGGGCAGAGGGGAGGAGTCTTTTTTTTTCTTTTGCTAGTTTCAGAGGAGGCTCTGAGCAATCTGGCTTGAGTATTAATGCCTAACCCTCACCCAAACACTGTGGCCAAAGGATCACAGGTGCACTGTTTTTGCTGGGGAGTGAGCTGGGCCTCATCTGAACTTCATGGACTAAGAATCAAAGGGAGGCAGTCCCCTGAGGATATGCTAGGCAAAGAAGGTGTGGTCCTTTACACCTGACTGTCCCAAACCCGGTATGTCCTTGTGCACAGTCCAAGCTCCCCAGTCTCCCGTGCATTTGGTCAGGAGTCGACTTCCACAGACTAACATTTTTGTGCTCTGCACGCAGCCCCAGTTTCCAAAGCTGTCATCAGGCTCCGTGCAGCTCCTGACGTCAGATTTGGGTGCACTCTGAGGGAAACTGCAACACTGGCTAAGCAGTGAGATTCCTGGAGTTTGCCAGTAAGTCAGACTTCACCCTGAGTGAAGCTGGTTTCCCTTGTCTACCTTACAGAGGCCCAGGACAGAAATGGGAACTCTGTCCAACATGTGGTTATACAGCTTGTGTCCCGACACAGTCTGCACTGGCCCAGAGGAAGCAGAGGGTGGCCCTTTCACAATTCATTCAGCTTTTAAGAATTAGCCAGGCTCCTTACAGGCTAATAAGCACCTGCATGCAGCACAGATAGATAAGAGGTGCTTGCCACAAGGCCGATACAGGAAGAATTTCAAGGCTTGGACTTAGACCTGAGTGACATGGCTTGAGTATCAGAATGATTGTTTTATGAGGTATCGTTGCGGTTCCTGGGTATGACGTGGCAGGGGCAGAAAGTAACGAACCCACAGTCCTGTGCTGTCTACTCTGGCCCATTGACTTATCTTGCTCCCCATTGACTGCCAACACCTCCAAACTCTGGAGTGAGGTGTTTCTTCATGAATTCATGCGAGAGGCCGTGGGGAGTGGCACCCACCCACCCAGATGTACCTTTGCGTCATTTCCGTTCTGTGCACTGCTTTCAGCTGCTTTAGGAGTAAGCCAACATGAAAGAACTTTGAGCAGGACCCAAAAGGTGGTCATTCTTGCCCACCCTCAACCCCAGACCAAACTTCAAGGGTCAGTCAAGCTCACGGAGCTGTGAGGCTCCCACTCAAACTCTGAAAGTGAGTAAATAAAACTTTCTGGTGGAGTTATAGTCACCTACGAAGAAAGCCACACGTTGCCTCCACTGACTGTCTTACTCGGGCTTGAGTGGGCCCCCTATATTTAGTAGAGTTCAATGGCTCTCCTTGGAGAGGAGAGAGGAGTGGCCTCCAGTGCCTGTGTTGTTGTTGTTGTTAAACACGGAGTGTTTATCATCTCTGAGCAAGTAAATCGTTTGTAAATATTATCTCATCTAAATTTCACAGCAGATCCTTATCACCTCTGAAGTTAAACAACTTGCCCACATTACAGAACCACCAGCAACTGAGGGACTTCATGCACTCGCTGTCTCCTTCGATTGGGGGGAGCTCTATCAGGACCCCCCAGCCCCATATACTGAGCTGTGTCTCTCCCATAGCATCTAGCCACGGGATAACCCAGGTGAAGTGACTAGGCTCCTCTAGATCATTCCCTGGACTCGAACTCTCCACTTCTAAAGGCAAGAAGTGCCTGAGCCCCAGCTCCAGGACATACTCCTCTATGGATCAGAGAAGCCACTCGCTCACTCGGGCAGCAGGCTACAGTTCCCAATCCAACGTGACTTTCCAAGCCATTGGAGTTCTAAGGTCCTTTGACTCCCCAGGTAGGATTGTTTCCCCTGTTGCATTCTGGGTTCCAAAGAAAATTCCAGTTTTCGTAGACTCAAGGGAAAGTCTTAAAGCCCATAGAGGAGTTCTCGGTCCTTTAGGCTGGTGGCCTCAGTTTTGACCTTTGATCCAGTCAAGCCACGGAGTTCTCTCACATACGAGACACCAGGGTGGGGGGGTGGACCCCGTGAGCGGCATCAGCTCTAGCACAACGGTGTCAACAGAGACCCCAGGTCTGTTGTCCCTCTGCTCCACCCTGACATCGTGTGGGCTTTATTCTCAGGTCGGCTTCTGAGGGGCTGTCTTATTCTTGAAACTGTTTTTTCCCAAGGAATGAGAGCGTTCTCAGAGGTTTCCAGCACTCTTCTTTGCCCGTCCCTGGCAAGGAGAATGGGACCACGGTGTTAAGCTTAGATTCATCACCAAAGAACCAATCAATGCCAAGGGGTAAACTGCCCTGATCACCCTAGATATTACGATTGATAAGAGATACATATTTGGTGGGGTGAGGGGGGCGCCTGGATGGCTCAGTGGGTTAAGTGTCTGACTCTTGATTTCAGCTCAGGTCGTGATCTCGCAGTTTGTGAGTTCGAGCCCCACATTGGGTTCTGTGCTGACGGTGCGGAGCCTGCTTGGGATTCTCTCTCTCTGTCCCTCCCCCACACGTGAGCATGTTCTCTCTCTCTCAAAATAAATAAATAAGCTTTAAAAGAAAGAAAAAATATATATATTTGGTCTTCACCCATGGATCCTGGCTCACAGCTCCCCAAACCCTTGCCATTTCTTGAAGTGTTGAGAGCTTAAAAGTGTCTCTTGTGTGATGCTAATGAGGTGACTTTTGCACTGCACTTAAAGATGGGGGCTAGTTGCTAGGGGAGCCAACCATGTGATCAGAGGGGTGGAACTTTTAGTCTTACCTTGTGACCTCGGGGGGGGGGGGGGGGGGGGGGGGGGGGGGACGGGCTGGAGGTTGAATCATTTTGCCAAAGGTCAATGATTTCATCAATCCTGCCTATGTAATGAAGCCTCCATAAAACCCCAGAAGGACAAGGTTCAGAGAGCTTCCAGGTTGGTGAACACACGATTTGGGAAGAGTGGTGTGCCTGGGAAGGGCTTGGAAGTTCCACACCTCTTCCCACATCCCTTGCCCTGTGCATCTTCTCCTTCTGGCTCTCCCTAAGTTATATCCTTTTATACTAAAGAAGTAAGCTAGCAGGTAAAAATGTTTCTCTGAGTTCTGTGAGCCATTCTAGGAAATTAATCAAAGCCAAAAAGGGGCCCTTGGGAACCTCTGATTTATACCCAGTCCATCAGAAGCACAGACAACAACACGGGCTTGCAACTGGGTTCCAAAGCCGGGGGCGGGGGGGGGGGGGTTGCGGAGCGCGGCAGTCTTGCAAGGTGCAACCCTTAATGTGTGAATTGGATACTATCTCTGGGCAGGATGGTGTCAGTTGAATTGTAGGACACGCAGCAGTTGTCTCAGAACTACTTGTCGGTGGGGGGAAGCCCACATACACACACAAACACACACATGCATGCATGCAAGCATGTTGGAAGTGGGTCCAAGAACTGAATTTACCTTGAAATTTAGCACCCGTGGATTCATCAGGATATTGAATGCCAGGACAGGGTAACACATTACAGAGCCCATCAGGGCCCTGAAACTCCCTCCCCAGCTCCCTGCAGGGTACCTGCAGCATCTACGCTTGAGGCATCCACTTGAGGCATCCTTGTTTCTGTACCTGGTAAGTCACTGCATTTGGTTAAGCCCAGAATAGTTTTCCATAAACCTCTTAGAACAGCTGAACCCTGGGATATTTTAAGTTTGGATAATTCCTAACTGGAAGCAGTATCTTTTCAAAGTCTTTTCAGGAACAAGAGTTCACCCCTTCTTGTGGCAAAAACACCTGTCACATCTTACTGTATTCAGGTGAACGCGCACATTATCAAGGCACCTCTTTGGGTCTGTCTTCGTTAGTAGAAGATATGAAGGAATTCATTCCTGTTCCTCTCTAAGTTTCTGCAGGAATAATCATGTGTAAATTAACTAGATAACCCACATCCCAAATCACTTTTACCATGGAGTGGTTAAAGGGATCAGGGGTCCCTGAGATATTCTGGGGCATCCTTCAAGTTGATAAAACACCATGGACAAGTAAGAATATATGGGGTTTTTTTTCCCCTCACAAAGCATGGATTTTTCTTATACCTCTCCCCACCAATACCAACCCCCTCTCTGGCGGTGGGTTCCACCTCTGAGAAAACCTATGCATGTTCCCATCGTGTCCAACGGTTTTACCCACTACCACTGTGGGGAGTTTATAGGGCCTCACTGATAATCACTAGCTCTTCAAAGAGTTTCTGTAAATCTCTAATTTTATTTTTTATTTTTTATTTTTATTTTTTTTTAAATTTTTTTTTTAATGTTTTTTATTTATTTCTAGGAGAGAGAGAGAGAGAGAGCGTGAGCAGGGGAGGGTCAGAGAGAGAGGGAGTCACAGACTGAAACAGGCTCCAGGCTCTGAGCTGGCAGTCAGCACAGAGCCCGACGCGGGGCTCGAACCCACGAACCGCGAGATCATGACCTAAGCGAAAGTCGGACGCTTAACCGACTAAGCCACCCAGGCGCCCCTGTAAATCTCTAATTTTAAACAGTAAAATCTACTTTCACCTGCTCTCAGCAAACATGACCCACACTCCTCTCATGGAGAAAGAAAAGGTTACTCTGGTTCAGGGCTTCCTTTTCAGTCTCTGCTCCTGATCTCTGGGCATTTAGAAATCACTGAGATCAAAGCCCTCTGGATGTATCCACAGCAGGCTGAACAAACCTGGAAGAGGGCAGAGGGGTGGTACTCGGCTCTGTGTGGCCTCTGCCCACTCTACCCACCACTCCTGGGAAGGAAGGACCACTTTGTCCCTACATGCTGCCTTTGGAGAGTGCTACATTTTATGAAGGCTGGCTTCAAAAACCAGACATCTGGTAGCAGGAAGAGCCAGGATTCAACCCAAATCCTCGCTCCAAAACTGTTTTCACCTTGCCAGAATTATATGCTGTTGATAGGTCTAATAGAAACCGCAAGAAAATCAATTAAAAATCTATCAGAGTCACAAAGAGAGCTCAGTAAGTTGACAGCTTTTAAAATAACTTTAACCATTTCAGACAATGTAATGAAACAATAGTAATTTAAGGTACCTGCTTAAAATCAGGGTGACTCCCTCTCTGGGCTATGTCTCT
Organism: Hyaena hyaena; assembly: GCF_003009895.1. Taxonomy (NCBI): domain Eukaryota; kingdom Metazoa; phylum Chordata; class Mammalia; order Carnivora; family Hyaenidae; genus Hyaena; species Hyaena hyaena. The sequence continues at coordinate 1,972,586 of NW_024080825.1, read as the reverse complement.
GGAAGGAATCAAGCGTCTGCCTCTGGGGAGCAAAACTAAGTAGCCAGGAATGGAGTAGGAGGGAAACTCACACCTCTCTATTCAGTGTTTGACTGTTGCGCCATATGCAAGTGTAAGCTATTGAAAATCAAAATTCCATAGCATTAATAAGCAGTGAGTCAAAAAGTGCAGGGCACCTGGCTGGCTCAGTCGGAAGAGCATAGGACTCTTGATTTAGGGGTAGTAAGTTCGAGCTGCACCATTGGGTGTAAAGATTACTTAAAAAAACAAATAATAAAAAAACTTTTTTAAAAGTTCAGGATATCAAAAGGACATTAGGGGGCACCTGGGTGGCTCAGTCAGTTAAGGGCCAGATTCTTGATTTCGGCCCAGGCCATGATCTTAGCACTGTGAGATCGAACCCTGTGTCAGGCTCTGTGCTGAGTGTGGCACCTGCTTTATACTCTCTCTCTCTCTCTCTCTCTCTGAAAAATAAATAAAAACATTAAAACATTTTTGATAAAAAATAAATTTAAAAACACTGTCGAGTTACTCTATCACCTCTCAACCATTTTCAACCTAAAACAATAATAAACAACATTCAGATGATATCAGAAAGCATTTCAACCTTCTCTAATGAAAGTTACTGGGTTTTTTTTTTTTTAATGTTTAAGAAGATAGTAACCTCTTCTCTCCTATCTTTAAAAATTCTTTTAATGTTTATTTTTGAGAGAGAGTGGGGGAGGGTCGGAGAGAAAAAGAGGGAAACACAGAATCCAAAGCGGACTGTCATCACATAGCCTGACATGGAGCTTGAACCCACGGACCACGAGGTCATGACCCAAGCCAAAGTCCAAAGCTTAACCAACTGAGCCACCCAGGTACCCCCTCTCTCCTATTTTTTAGGACTAGATTAACAAAGATTTTGCTGTTACTGAGGAGACAGTTTTATTACTTCCCTCTGGGTAAAATGGCTCTCAGGCTAAGATCTAATTACCTCTGTCTCAGAAGGTTCAATGTGCATATCTGTGTTTTTTGTTTTTTGTTTTTTGTTTTTTTTTTAGGAAAGCTATTATACAATAAGATATCATTTATTTGGGGCAGAAAGAGTTCTCACAGCAAAATCTTACGAGCATTTAGATGCTTTATTCTTTCCAGTGATTAAAGTTTTCTTTTGCAAAAGGACCACGTAGATAGATTCTGGGCATCTTGAATGCTTTTAAGAAGACCTTCTGTGATGGAAGTAGAAAAGTCCATGGTCACATTTTGCCAATCCCATGTGATTTTCCAAGAGAGGAAAAATTACTCATCAAATGATAGAAGGAAGCTTCTCTTACACAGGAGAAAAACTGACCAAGTATCTCCTGGAATAGGTAATATTTACAACAGCACCCCAAATAGAAAATACCAGAGACTGGGTGGCTCCATCAGTTGAGCATCTGATGCTCATGAGCATCTTGATTTTCACCCAGGTCATGATCTCACAGTTCGTGAGACTGAGCCTCAAGTCAGGCTCTGCACTGATAGCGAGGAGCCTGCTTGGGATTCTCTCTCTCTCTCTCTCTCTCTCTCTCTCTCTCTCTCTCTCTCTCTCTCTCTCTCTCTCTCTCTCTCTCTCTCTCTCTCTCCCTCTGTCTCTGTCTCTCTCTCTACCCCTCCTTTGCTCACAATCACTCTCAAAATAAATAAACATTAAAAAAATACCAAGAGACCAAGAACTGTGCAGATTGGGCAGGGAAAACACCAGAAAAAATGTCTGAGCATCATAAAACAGGGACTTGAATCAATGGAGAGACTTGCAGAAAGTAATGACAAAGACTGCAGATCCTAGGGTCCCAGGCATCTGCTGGGCTTATTAGTGGCCCACTTGCAAAGATGAGACTCATGGTACTCACCCCAGCAGGGAACAGAGAGATGCCCACTCCCCGCTAGAGAGAGAGCGCTGGGACCTGTGATGCAGGTTGTGTTATGCCAGGTTCCCCAGAGGATGCTGGCCAGCAAGTTCTGCAATAAATGGGGCAGAGACCTAGACAAGTTGGGCCTAAACCTGTGACAGGCTGTATTTTCTAGTGGATTCTCCACACTTCCCCAATGTCTCACCTCATGCAGAACCAACGTATTAGTTAAGTTCTCTAGAGAAACAAGACATACAGAGAGAGAGAGATTTATTTTAAGAAATTGGCTCATGTAGCCATGGGGACTGGCAAGTCTAAAACTTGCAGGGCAGGCCAGCAGGCTAGAAACTCAGGCACATTCTCTATGCTGCAGTCTTTAAAGTTTTTTTGGTTTTTTTTTTAGTTTATTTATTTATTTTGAGAGAGGGAGAGTGCAAATGGGGGAGGGGTAGAGTGAGAGGGAGAGAGAGAGAGAGAGAGAGAGAGAGAGACTCCCAAGCAGAAGCCTGATGCGGGGCTCGATCTCATGAAACTTGAGATCATGACCTGAACTGAAGTCCCCTGAAGTCCCAGGCATCCAAAAAAATACAAAAAAACCAAAAGCCTTTTTAAGTGTGTATAAGGTATACCTTTTCCTTTTGCCTCAGGCTTCCCTATGACCCAGCAAGGAACTATTTTTCATTTTAAATTGTTGATATTCGGGGCGCCTGGGTGGCTCAGTCCGTTAAGCATCCAACTTCCGTTCGGGTCATGATCTCACAGTTCGTTGGTTCGAGCCCCAAGTCGGGCTCTGTGCTGACAGCCAGCTCAGAGTCTGCTTCAGATTCTGTGTTTTCCTCTCTCTATCTCTCCCCCTCCCCTGCTCACTCTCTCTCTTGAATAAATATTTTAAAATAGATAAATAAATGGTTGATATTCTGGGCCCCCAGACAAGATGTCTGCTTATTGCTCGTCTGTCACGAGCCCTAACCAAACTCATAGGAAACATGGCCCTGCTGCCCATCAGAAGCCAATTCATACAACGCACCCCGAGAGAGACAAAAGAATATAAATGTGATGGATGCAGCCATCTATTACTTTGAGGCCACGTCTTCTTCAGAAACTGTGAGATTAGAATGAAGCTGACAGAAACCTGATCTATAGAACATTACATTTTGGAGCATTCTGGCATGTCTAAAGGACCCCCAATTCCAAAAGCCACAGTGAGAAAGAAAGGTCACGATGGGAATCACTAATCTTCCCATAGTGGGAAACCGGGTTTCCACCTAGTGCAGTTTATGCCGAACTTGCATACAAAGGGGAATCTAGATGGAGTGATGAGGGCCACCTTATAGCAGTGGAGGCAAGAGACTGGACTCTGTCTCTGAGACGCTGAGAAAGGTTTTGACCTTCAGAATGATAGATGCAGCAAGTGGTGGACCTGCTTTGTAAAGAGACAATTCATGAACAAAGGGTCTTTCAGGATCTGAGTCTGGGTGGACGCTGCCACCGCAGCCGTGGGCAGTGTTTTACAGCAGATGTACACAGCTCTCTGCCTTTATTTCAGAAAGTTTTACACAAAGAGAGAGGAGAGTATGTCTTTATTTGAAGAGCTCTTTACTAAGAGTTTGGGTGATAGAGGGAAGAATGAGTTGTTGAAAGATGACTGGAAATTTTCTGCAATATTAAGCTGGTGCTTAACAAGAATACATAATTAGGGGCGCCTGGGTGGCTCAGTCCATTAAGCATCTGACTTCGGCTCAGATCATGATCTCATGGTTTATGGATTCGAGGCCCGCATCGGGCTCTGTGCTGACAGCTAGCTTCAGATCAGAGCTTCAGATTCTGTCTCTCCCTCTCTCTGTCCCTCCCCCGCTCAGGCTTTGTCTCTCTAAAAATTAAAATAAACATTAAAAATTTTTTTAAAAGAATACATAATTATAAAAAATTTCCTGGGGCACCTGGGTGGCTCAGTCGGTTGGGCTCAGATCATGATCTCACGGTTCATGGGTTCGAGCCCCACGTCCATCTCTGTGCTGACAGCTCAGAGCCTGGAGCCTGTTTCAGATTCTGTGTCTCCCTCTCTCTCTGACCCTCCCCTGCACATGCTGTCTATCTTCTCTCAGAAATAAATAAAGTATTAAAAATTTTTTAAGAATTAAAATAAACATTAAAAACATTTTTTAAAGAATACATAATTATAAAAAATTTCCAGGGGCACCTGGGTGGCTCAGTCGGTTAAGTGTCTGACATCGGCTCAGGTCATGATCTCACGGTTCATGAGTTTGAGCCCCACACTGGGCTCCACACTGACAGTGCTTGGGATTCTCTCTTTCCCTCTCGCTCTCTGCCCCTCTCCCACTTGTTCTCTCTCTCTCTCTCTCTTAAAATAAATAAACATAACAAATAAAAAATATAAAATTTCTAACATTTTAAAAGACCATTGTTGATACTTTGTTCAAGGTTGATTTTTTGCATTAATTTGGGCGTATGAAGATACCACATTCAATATTAGTTGATTAACTGAGGTTTTCGATGTCCCTTTCAATTTTGCACCTAAGGCAAATACCTCGCTCACCTTACTCTAGTCCTGGCTCTGCCCCAGTCATCATCCTTTTTACATTTTTTTCCCGTCCCACTAACAAAGCTTATTTTTTATAAAGCTGCTCCGTAAAATGGTTTGTGTACAGTTGTACATACTGTCAGTGTCCTGAACAGAGAGATGGGGTTATTTGTCTTTATATCAGTGTGTCCTATCCAATACAGAGCTGGCATGTGGTGGCTGGGACACAGGGTGCAACACAGTGGGCTTCAACATCATTTTGCTAACTGTAGAATGGGAAAAATGAAAACAGCTAATGGTAATGGCTAATATTCTAATATTTATTGAGTGCTTATTATGTACTAGGCATTGGATTAAAGATTTTACTTATTTAATCTAACAACTCAATAATAAAAATGGTATCTATACCCATTTTACAGGTAAGGAAATCGAGGTACCTAGAGGTGAGTGAACTATACAGCAAGAGGGATCGTGGCAGAACTTGGGACAGCTCTGCTTGGGTTTCTAAAACAGTTTTTGCCTTGAGTGTTTCTCTTTGGGGCATGGAAATGAGATGAGAAGGAGGAAGGGGGAATGTGGGGAGAGAAGATAAACAGATGTAATAGAAGAACCAAATTATCACACTTTCACATCAGTTATCTGCTCAAGCTTTACAGCAATGTTAGGCATCATTAACCCCTTTCCAGACAAGACACTGAGACATAAAGACGTTCAGTTCCTTCTGTTAGCCACCTGCGGGAGCTAGGGTGGGGGGTGGCGATAGCTAGGGTGGGCAGGCTCTCAAGCAGGCCATCTTTCCCCCCACCTCCACCTGCCTGGCAAATGCATGGCAGCTTCCTCTGTAACCCTTGCCTGCGTAGTGCAGCCAGCATCTGCCCTAATGGGCAAAGCTCTGTTATTCTGCCCCATCTAGAGGTGGGTCTCCCCCTCGCCAGGCACTACACGTGGAAGGAAGACACCTGATATGGGCCAGAGCTGATGTCAGCTGCCCTTTGTCTCACTTGCTTCAACAGATCTGCTCTCCACCACACTTCCTGCCTTCTGGGGGGAAACCCCGTAAAGCACGCTGATATAAAAAGCAAAACTCAGAACACCCAGAAACGGAATCTAAAATGACCAAGAAATAAAAGCAAGACTGTGAGAAAATAATGAAATTCCCAGGACTTCTTGAAGAGCAAGGAATTTGGACCTGTTCTATAAAAGAGCTTACTGATGGGAAGAGTTTTGGGCATGAATATGCAGAGGTGATTTCTGGAGAGGACTCAAGGTCTAAGGACGGAGAAAATGTAACCTCCACCATAGACCTTTTTATAGTGCATGAAAAAAATGTTTAACCACATGCCTGTATAACTTTTTCAATTAAAGAAAACTTGTTTCCTTGGGACGCGTGGGTGGCTCGGCTGGTTAAGCGTCCTACTCCTGATTTTGACTCAGGTCGTGATCTCACAGTTGTAAGCTGGAGCCCCGCGTCGGACTCTGTGCTGACAGTGTGGAGCCTGCTTGGGATTCTCTGTCTCCTCCTCTCTCTGCCCCTCCCCTGCTCGTGCTCTCTCTCTCTCTCTCTCTCTCTCAAAATAAATAAACACTTTAAAAAGAGAAAAAAGAAAACGGTTTTCTTAAGTGGCTGCTACCGATGGCTGGCTGAGGTCACAGTCACCATTCTGCAGTGGCTCACCTCCGGACCTTCCTTCCAGCTAGGAGAGAATAGCCCCGTGTATGACACATCAGGGGTGGGTCACACATCCTGCAGACTACATGCACCTCCAAATTAGGCAGCTAATTATTCTAAGGGCTCCAAGTCATGTCTGAAATTTGAGTCAGCTGAAGTAAAATGGGATGAGTAATTTGCTTCCGGAAAGTGCAGCACACAACGCAGACCGATGAGGCTTCCTTGAGAAGCCAGACACCACCCTCTTGGGAACTCCGGGTTAGGGTTAGTGGTCGGGACTCTGCCATGACCTGGGGAAGAACGGAGGCTGGGAGTCCAGCCAAGCCCATAGCCCTCAGGGTCCTGACTAAGGTCCGAGGGCCAGCCAGGATCCCACAACCCCAAGGGTCCCAGAGCAGAGTTGGGGAACACCAAAGACAGAAGGGTCGGATGGTACAGGAATGTCTAGCCCGCAGAAAGCACAAACGAGGGGCAGCAGCCCACAGTGTCTTATAGGAGACGCCCTTAGTCTGAGTAAGACAGCTGTCAGATAAGGCAAGTGACAGGAATGGTAGCAGCTGGAGCGGTGGGAGTTAGAGCCCTGAAGCTCTTGTAAAGGAGCTAACATGGATGATCAAAGTAAACTCTGTAGATGTGTCTTCAGAAGTTTACACCCCAGAGTCTAATGGGAAAGCAGCTGGGGGTGGGAGGGGCTGGAGTTAGGAGAGGGGGGACCATGCTGAGAGTGAATGGGTGCCTCCTTTTTCACCTCCTTTGGGGAAGCCCATCCTTCATGGTCTTCTCCAGGCTCCACTGGCTTCATCTCTCCAGACTCCACCACCCAAAAACTTCTGGCCTCCTTCTGAATAACTCAAGTCTTCCTCGGGGTCCCAGGTTAGAAAATAAGATTACTTCCCTTAGGTGGACTGTGGATCCCCAAGAGGCTCCCCTGCCCTTCCCAGTTCAAGTGAGAGCAGTCTTCTTGCTCCGATTTACCCACCCGTGTACACGCTGGCTCCCAGGTCTTACAGACTTAGAAACACAAATGCATTGAAACACTCAAACCAGGGGCGCCTGGGTGGCTCAGTTGATTGGGCGTCCGACTTCCGCTCAGATCCTGATCTCCATGTGCATGGGTTCCAGCCCCGCATCAGGCTCTGTGCTGACAGCTTGGAACCAGGAGCCTGCTTCAGATTCCGTGTCTCCCTCTCTCTGCCCTTCCCCTGCTTACACTCTGTCTCTCTCATTCTCAAAAGTAAATAAACATTAAAAAAAAAAACCACTCAAACAAAATGAAAACCAGAATTAGTGGTCCAAGTTTCTACCATAGAAAATTACCAAATGACCAGCTATTTGTGGTCACCCACCTTACTTGTCTATCACTGAGATAAAGGACCCAAAAGATGATATCACAGGACCGAAGAGCTGGAGAGAACCGGTGGGCAGCAGGGGGATGCAGAGCATGGGCTTCGGAACTGGATTCTAATTCTAGCCCTGCCACTACTTGCTCAATGGTTCTCAAAGTTGAGCCTGCACCCAAACTACCTGGCTGTCTTTTTAAAACGCAGATTGCCGGGCCCCATCCCCCAGCGTCTCGTATTATTTAGGTCTGGGGCGGGACTTGACAATCTATGTTTTTAACAAACTATCAGATGATGCTGATGCCGCAGGTCCGGAAACCACAGTTAGAGCAGCGAGCCCTCTGGCTGTGGGATCAGCCGCGACCCGTGTACATTCTGGCTAATAACCTTCGTGCTCGCGGGGATCGGGGTTGACTTGAGACGTGGCGCCAGAAGCCCTTAGCCTTGGTCTTGGCACACAGTTAACACCTGCAGTCGTCCCGGGATGGCGGGGAGGAGTCATCTGCCCGAGACCACCCGGCCAATGAGAAGCAAACCTGGGACGGAGCCCCGGGGCTCCTCACCGCGCGGCCGCCTCCCGCCTCTGGGCGCTGTGAGCCGGCGCGCCGCACGTTGCGGTTCCCTGCGCACGCTGCTCCGCGCCGCGGGCGCCGGTCGTCTTTGGAGCGACTAGGACCCTCCGATCCCTCTCGGCGCCGAGAGCCTGGCCGCGGGACTGTGCCCCTGGGTGGGCTGAGAGCGGGAGAAGCTGGAGAAGCCGGGCTCCTAGCAGCGGCGGGGCGAGCGATGCCTGGGGCAGGGGGCGCGCCCCGGCAGGCCGCCCGCCTCCCGGCCGCCCGCGGCAGGACTCGGGGCCCTGCGGTTGGCCGCCTGCCCCTCGCCCGGGAGCGGCGGGAAGTGCGCGCCCCAGCGGCCGTGCAGGGCCCGCCCCGGCCCCGCCCTCCAGGACGTCCCGTCGGGAAACCCGCGAGCCACTTCGCCGAACGGCTGCGGCTCTGCCTCCGCGCGACAGGTAAGTGGCAGGAGCGGCCGGCGACCCTCGCAGGCCCTCGCGACAGACCCCCCTCCCCATCCCCCGGGCCTGGAACTCCGAGCTCTCCCGCTTCTCGGGACTTTCCCCCAGTCGAACTCGCTTCTGCCAGGTCCTTGCTCCCCACCTCCCTCCTCCTCCGACCTTCTCCTCCGCCACTTCCTCCTCACCACCCCCAGTAGTGAAATGAAGGGGTTGGGCCAAACCCCTTCGTCGGTTGTGCCGGCCTCTAGCTCCTCCCTCAGTAGGACCCCCCCCCCCCAGCCCCTCCACCTCTGCGCCTTACTTAAAAGATGAATGAAAAGCTCAGACCTTGGGGACTTGAAGGGTGGGGTGGGAGAGGGACAAGCCATAGCAGCCCCTCCAGGCTTCCCCAGCCCTTCCCCCTTTACCCACCCGTGTCCCCTCATTCTTTCCGTTCCCCTTCTTCACAGATTGGGCCACCCCACGTGCTCCCCTTATGAACATCTCTCAAGAGGGACATCCTCCTGGCCGCGCCACGTTGCTCCTGAATAGAGGTGGGGTCTCAGATGCCCTCTCTCTGGAGCCTTGGGCCTTTCGGGAGTGGGAGCTGTGCGGTTTTTATGGGAAGGGAGTCTGATGGGTGTTCATGACTGTGACGGTCCCCAACTTCCCTATTTCTCCGTCATTTGTTCCGACAAGCCCCAGGCTAGCTTAAAGGAGAAACAGTCTGTTACTTGCCCCCAAAGCTAGTCACCCCAGACCCTGATTTCTGCAGAGGGTAGGAAGGGGCTGTCCTGTGTGTATGGGGGAAGGGGGGGATCATTTTGCCAGCAAAGCCTAAAACAGACCCCCTCCACTGGCTAGCACCCCATTGGGGCAGTCCCAGGAAAGGTTTTAAGGCTGCCCCTCCAGACCACAAATGCAGTTCACAGGCAGTGGATGAGGTCAGCAACTCGGGACACACCAAAGACCCTGGGGCTTCTGCTCATTTTACCAAAGATGTGTGTGTGGCCCGCAGGCCCTATTCACCTCTCCAACACCTGAGCTTCATCCCTACCCCTCCTAGGAAGGGTAGAAAGGATGAGACAGGCAAATTCATGAGATGAATAATACAAGGTAAGGTGAGGGGTTTGAAATATACTTTGGTTCAAATTAAACTGCAGACGCCAGTATCCTTGCAGCTACTTTCCTAGCTCCCGTTCTTCAACAGTACCACGTATGTAGACACACAGAGGGAACAAGGGAAGACGACTTTCAGGGGTCTCAGGACAGAAAGGACAGGTCTGTCCAAGAGAAGGGCAGTCCGGAGCCGGTAGAAGCATGAAGGGTACCGGGCTGCCCGAGACGGCATCTTCCTTGGTCATCACAGGCTCACAGTTGTCAGGACAGCAGCCTGGAAGAGCATCACAGCAGAGTGGGGGCAGGGGGAGCACGGATGCATGCTGGAGGCCCTCTGAGATCAGAAACATCGTAGCCCAGGAGCTCCTGGGTGGCTCAGTCGTTAAGCGTCCGACATGATCTCACGGTTCGTGGGTTCAAGCCCCGCATCGGGCTCTGTGCTGACAGCCAGCTCAGAGCCTGGAGCCTGCTTCAGACTCTGTATCTCCCTCTCTCTCTGACCCTCCCCTGCTCACGCTGCCTCTCTCTCTTTCTCTCTCTCTCTCAGAAATAAATAAAACATTTTAAAAAAAGAGAAAGAAACATCTTAGCCCAGGCTTAGCTGGGAGATTAATGGCCAGGAGATATGACCATAGGCTTAGTCCAGGCAGCCATTGCCTAGATCTGAAGTCAGGAATAGGAGGGGCAGCTAACCTAGGACCAGGGGTCTCCAACTCAGGGGGGCAGTAGGTCTCATGGATCCAGGCAGCTGACTCAGTTCTATCTCTAATTTAGCTGTCTAACCTTGGCCAAGTCACATAAACACTCCCTGGGTGGGGAGCTAATGTGAAGGTGTATTCGAAAGGGCTTTGGCGAAGCTCCAAGCACCAGCCAAATAGGAGGCAGTGCGGTGTCATGGTTAAGACCAGTGGGCTTTGGAGACGTGAGACGGAGTGCAAATTCTCCCTCTGCTCCCTCCTTGCTATGTGACCTTGGTCAAGTTAAGCAACCTCCCTGTGCTTCAGTTTCCTTCTGTGTAAAATGGAAAAGATAACTGTCACCTAATTTGATGGGGTAAGTGGCGATATTAAAAATGGTGGTGGTATTGCCCTCCTCCTCCTCTGGCTCATGCAAACCTTGCCAGCTCTGGAAGTGAAGCGAGGATCAGAGAGGGTGTCTATATACCAGAGGGACCCAGTGAACAGCCGTGCCAAAGACTTGGGTGAACTTGGCTCTTCATACGGCCCTCTGTCCCACTCTGAGAAAGCCCAAAATGTCCATTCTCATTCAGTGGGAATGGGAGTGAGGGTTTGAATAAATGAGAGGTCAAGTGCAGGGCAGTGCCTGTCTCTGTGTTGTGCTCAATGCTGTAATTGTGCTGTGTCAAAGGCTTGCACAGTGAACAAGGTTGGGTTCAGTCTGGGGAGAAAAAGGACTGTCAGAAGACTCTTTTGTGGCACCTGAGAGCCCTGCGGGGTCACATTATTCTCCTACACCCTTTGCAGCCTGGTCCTGAGCCCTAGAGAGATTTGAAGGAGGAAGAAACGCAATCCTCACCCTCCGCTCTACCTATAAGAGAGAACAAAGGACAGACAGAGCAAGGCGGTGGACTAGCACAACCAAATTCCTCAGGGCTGTCGGATGCTTTGGGCCTTAGAAGGCTAGGTGGGTTGGTCCGGGGGGAAAAGCGTTCTGGAGGCAGAAGACTGGGGACCAGGAGACTGAAGGCCTGGGAAGGAGAAAGCAAACAGGTTGTAGGTAACCTGAGTCAAGGCCTGTCTGGCTCTTCCTCTCACAAAATCTAGTGGGGAAGTCCCATGAGGGGAAGCATGGGCAGTGAAACTTAGAAACAAATGCATCAGGATCCTGAGAGCGATAAGATGCACCTTGGTCTAAGGCTTCTCGAAGGAGGGGAGCCTGGGGAAGAATTTCAAAGAGAACAGAACACAGTTTGTTTAGCAAGAGTATAAGGGAGGGGCGCCTGGGTGGCTCAGTCATTTAGATGTAGGCTTAGGTCATGATCACGGCTTGTGGGTTCAAGTCCCAGGTTGGGCTGTGTGCTGACAGCTCAGAGCCTGGAGCCGCTTCGGATTCTGTGTCTCCCTCTTCTCTCTGCCCCTCCCCTGCTCACACTCTGTTTCTCTCTCTCTCTCAAAAATAAATAAGCATTAAAAAAGAGAGAGAGAGAGAGAGAGAGAGAGAGAGAATATAAGGGAAAGGCTGTGAGGAGGAAAAGGTAAGCCAGTGAGGGTGAGTGACAAGCAGAAAGCCAACCCCCTTTCCCCGCTACAACCAAATGTCATTAAAGGAATAAGAATACAGCTGTTCAGATTGTAAAAGTGAGAGAGGCCTGAGGCAAAGGAGGTGGGCCAGCAGCTTCTGCTGATCCTCCAGATGTTGGGAGATAAGGACGCAGTCTCGGATGACAGTTCTGAGTGAGAGGAAGAGGAGGACCCAGGAGGCAGGGAATGAATCAGCAGGACCCGGGAGTGGGTGTGGAGTGACCCTGACTTTGAGAAAGCGCTGAGAGCCATTGTACCTGCCTGGGAGTGGGGCAGGGGCAGGGGCTGTTTCAAAGACTTCCGTGCTCCTGGCCACAATGGGGAGATTGGGAAGGCTGGCCAACTGAGGGGGGCAGGGCACAGACCCCGAGTTCAGGGTGTGGTGTGTGTGCATTTGGTGGCGCCGACAGCAATCCTACAGGCAGGAGCAGAGTGTGCGGAGAGGAGAGAAGGAAAGACTGTGCTGCTCTCTCGCTTTACCCCCTCCTCAAATCTGGGGACCAGCCCAAGCTCTCTGGAGTACTAGTCCGGTTAACCCCTCCCCCCTCCCCCTTCCATCCTCCGTTCCCCCCTCCCCCCATTCCTGCTTCCATCCTCCCTTCCCCCCCACCCCTCGGAGGAGCCTGCAGCCTCCAGGCTCACTGTGAGAACGCTTGCACATCCCTGCCCCCACCTGATGGGCCTGGAGGTCCTCCAGCGAAAAACCTGTGAGCTGCTCAACTGTGGTCACATATTTTGACTTTCCGTGGCTTTTACAGCCTTGGCGTAAATGAACGAACATTTGCCAGGCACCTATGATATGCCAAGCACGGTTCCAAGTATGCCTTGTGAGCCAATTTGGGTTGGGTTTTTCAATGGAATATCCGTGTTTGGGAAACTTCAGGTTTTTCAATGGAATATCTGTGTTTGGGTAACTTCAGCTTAAAATGTTATGCAAACATAAAATGAACCTAGACACCATGGGGAAAAAAAACTTGATAGACTAGCTACAGAAATAACTTTCGGTGCATCTTTCTGGGAAAATAAGCCACAGGACTGCAGCTTGAGTCTTGAGGAAAACCTGCAATGTCCTGAAGGTGTAATTATGGGGAAAGTGAAAATCTCCCAGCATTCTGTAATCAGAAGGGTCGGGGAGGGGGGGTGGAGGAGGAGAGAATTTGCTACTCATGAGAACAGAGGAAGTGAAATGAGCTCCGCATTTGATGGCGGGAAGTGCTGGTGGCAAGAAAGAATCGTCCGGCCCCAAACGGCCTCTCGGTCCTCTCCCCCCTGGCCGGTAGCTTGAAATTGACCCGTCCCCTCCCCAGCGAGATGTCTAGCTCCACACACCTGTGCCCTCGGTGAGAATGGCGACAGTGGGCACTTGTCGAAGAACCTGTAACTGAGCCGTAGTGTGAGTAACTTGAGCAAACATCCCCGTGGGGGTGTTGGACTGCCTACTTCCTGGCTGCCACGTCTCCCGGAGGTGAGCGGCTTTGCTGATAAACAGAAAGAAACTTTGATACAAAAACGGCCACCTAGCCAGCAAGGGCGTGTTCTGGGTGGCTGACGCTGATTTTCACACAAAGCTGAGACTTTGCCTGGGACTTATAATTTTGGCATCTTGAAAGCATCTGTAGTCCTGGGTAGGATCTGGGGGGAGGGCACGTGCCGAAGAGGGGAGGGGAGAGGGGAGGGGAGAGGCGGGCCGGGTGGTGTGAGAGGGAAGCGGTGGGCGGCAGGGAGGCTCAGGAAAACAGCCTGGCCCCAGGATCACCGTAGCCTAGCCCAGTCCCTAGTTCCCCCTGCAACAGGGAGGTAAGAGTGTGGGGATGGAGCCGTGGCCTGGGAGCTGGGAGACTGGCATTGGCTCCCGGGAGCCACAAGCTGTGTGATACTGGAGAAGTCACCTAGCCACTCTGGCCTCTCCTGTAAAATGAGGGTGCTGGGCTCGCAGACAGACCTAGTCAAAGTGGCACGCGGATGTGTGCCAACAGAGTGTCCTGTAACTCACCTGCTGGCTGTCATAAATGCATTCAAACTACTGGTCAGTGAGGCCAGTGCTTATCCTCGTAGCTTTGAGCAGGTCCCTTTAACCCCTCAGGCTTCATCTCATTTAACAAGAGTTTATGGAATATGTACTCCATAAAACACCATGTGCTAGACTTTGCAAGTGAGAACAAAGGTGAAAACAACCTGTCTGGCCCAGGAGTTCACAGAGGTGGGAGGGGACAGACTCCTGCAGCACTGGCTGTCAGACCTCCAGGACTGAGCCAAAATAAGAAAGGCATTTGATTATTTTTTTAAGTTTACTTATTTATTTTTTAAATATTATTTTCTTTTTTTCTTCTTTTAATGTTTTATTTATTTCTGAAAGAGAGAGACAGCGTGAGCAGGGGAGGGTCAGAGAGAGAGGGAGACACAGAATCCGAAACAGGCTCCAGCCTCTGAGCTAGCTGCCAGCACAGAGCGGGACGCGGGTCTCGAACTCACCGATTGTGAGATCATGACCTGAGCCAAAGTCAGATGCTTAACCGACTGAGCCACCCAGGTGCCCCTAGAAAAAGCCTCATTTAAAATGTAATCATTTAAATTTCTTTAACCTTTAAGTTTTATGAATTTTAAATAACACATTTTTCATTTTAACTTTGTGTCAGGGTATGTTTATCATCTCCAGCGAGTGGAGAGCAGCATGAAAATAAAAATTTGTTATTCAAAATTCATAAAAATCAGGTAAAAGAAATTTCAGTAAAACTTTCAAATGATGTAGTATTTACCCTTCTGAAGTTGTTAAAGCTTAACACTGCTAACACATCCGCTATGCTGTGTGTCTGTGTATATAATAACTGACATGAAGTTTTAACAAAACGATACTCACCCATACGGCATGTGAGGCACTTTGGGATTTTCTTTTTTTGTTCTGTTTTATTCTGGTCATTCCAAGAATGTTTTTGCACCACCTGAAATGTGTCCCACAATCCTATGATGGGTTGTCATCCGTGCTTAGACATGCACTGGGGTGGGTAAAACCTTATGCCAGTGAGAAAAGGTGAGTTCATGCTCTGGCTGGTGGGGCCAGGGAAGCAGGTTGCATTTGTTCAGTCTAGGAGAGCTTCCTGGAAGAAGAGGATTTCCAGCGTCCTCTCGGTACTGAAACCAAGGTGGTTCTGTGTGTGGCAATCCCAAGGGTAGCTGGAGGAAAAAGAGCTGGGAGCAAACACTCAACAGTAGCAGGAGGGGAATGAGTGGATGAGGGCAAGGGCGCGCTCGCCCAGCGGTCCTGTAGGTTAGGCCTGGGAGCCCGAAGGTGAGGGAGCTACAGGAGACGCTGGGGTGAGGATCCTGGGAAGCCCTGAACTTGACCAAGTACTACATACAATAGGGACCACTTCACCAGGCTGGTGGAGGGCTGGCTCCCAGTCCTGCTCGCCACACTTCTGGGAATCTGGCTTCTATCCGAGTGTGAGTCTCTTTTAAGGGACTCTTTCCTATTGCCCACATGCTGAGCAAACAATCTAGAGACCTAGTCCCTTCCCGCCACAGCTAATCACAGGTGTCTCGTTTCATTTCAGGATGTGGTTAGTACCTTGAGGAACTGCAAACTTTGGAGAGCAAGGCTTAGACACGCAGACTGGATTGAGACAGCAGCTGCCCAGGAAGGACTCAGTGTAACCCTAGGTCTCTTTCTTCAGGGGAAATAAAAGGAGCAGAGGTGAACCCCACTGCAAAGGACCACGAGGCAATGCGAGGACAAGGGAATTGGAGTGACCTAGGCGATTCTGAGTGATCAGTCAGGGTGGCCTTCCTGGAGGAGGTGAGTCTTGAGCACTTGGCTGCAGCTGGTAACCAAGCTGTCACCAAGCCTTTGTTTCTAACTGTGCTCCCTCTTTCTTGCTGGAGTGGGGAGGTACATGGAAATATCAGGGAAGATGCAGCCTGCGGGATGGGTCAACGCTGTCATGGCAAACACCTCCCTGTTTACAGGCCCTCTTGTTTGTGTTTCGCCGGGGCAGTTCCAGAATTGAGGAGGGGTCTAGCTCCACCCGTGCTGGCCCAGCATGGCTCAACGTCTAGGGCAAAAACCTGCCCCTGTACTGAACCCCCATTCCCTCCTTGAGGCCTTCTTCGAGAGATCTTTCTCTTCCAACTTAGCACTCACTGTCCATGTTGTTGTTATTAAGTTTTCATTTTATTGATTTTTGAAGAGATAATGTAGTCAGAGCTCAAAGTGCGGAAGGGTGCTCAGGGAAAGCTCTTTTTTCCTGCTCCCCTCTCTTCCCTGGACAGGTGCTCCCTGGACCCAGTGCTAGCAATTCTTCTTCTCCAACTAGACTTCAAAATCCCTTGGGGAGATTTGTACCGCTCTGTACCCCTCCATGTCCCAACTGGGGCGAGTTGTCGCATCCCATCATCCAAGCACCAGGCCCTCCCTCCTCACCCACGCTGCTGCTGTCTTGGGTCAGACCCTCACCCCCACCAGAGCCCCTCTCTGTTGGCCGTCCAGCTGCCAATCGGATCCATCTCTTAGACACCCTCCACCAGCTGTCATACGGTTTTCCTGTAATGCTGGGCCCTGGCTAATCTTTTGTGGCTCCCATACCTGAGGTCAAGGGCAGACTCCTTGGCGTGATGACCTACTTGTAGCCACCTCTCCAGGCCCATCCTCAGCTATTTTCATGCTCCCACCACACCAAACCACTGGAGGCTCTCTGCTTGGCAGTAAGATCTCCCACCTCTAGGCCATAGTTTGTGCTGCTCCCTCGGCCTGAAGTATACTCACCTGGCCTGGCTGGCTCCTTCTTGTGGGACAGGGCTCAGGCCAAACTCCTCCCCTGTGGGACCTCTTCACAGCTGTCACCTTCCGCCCCCTTGCTGGGTTTCCTGCATCCTCCCTCCCTGGGCACCAAGGGTGCCTGTCTCATGGGGTGAGCTCCATTGAAAACATGACTTCTCAGGTAGACTTCAATTTAAAAAAAAAAAATCTGACTTCCCCAATTGACTGTACGCTCCTTGATGGCTGGACTTGCGCATCTCCATCTCTCCCATTGTGATGCGAAAAACAACTTTTGAGAAAGAAGGCTTTGTTCTTCTGAGTCGCTGCCTCGGCATTGTACAGTAGGATAACCCTACTCACATCCAGAGTCTGGACATTTAGATAAGGACTTGAGTTTAGGATGCCTGCCAAAAGTTCCCACTTTGCTTTTAGCAGGGCACCTTTTAAAGTAACCACTTAGGGAATGCCTGGGTGGCTCAGTTGGTTAAGCGTCCTACTTTGGCTCAGGTCATGATCTCACAGTCTGTGAGTTCAAGCCCCGCGTTGGGCTCTGTGCTGACAGCTCAGAGCCTGGAGCCTGCTTCAGATTCTGTGTCTCCTTCTCTCTCTGCCCCTCCCCCGCTAGCTCTCTGTCTCTGTCTCTCAAAAGAAAAGAAAATAACCACTTAGGCGCCTGGATGGCTCAGTTGGTTGGGCGTCTGACTTCAGCACAGGTCATGATCTCACCGTTTGTGGGTATGAGCCCCGCATGGGGCTTTCTGCTGTCAGCGTAGAGCCCAGTTGGGATCCTCTGTCCCCTTCTGTCTGCCTCTCCCCGCTTGCACTCTCTCTCTCGAAAATAAACGTTAAAAAAAAAAAATAACTACTTAGAGTTAAGCCTGAGAAAAGGTAGTGACCTCTGCCCCAGTCGCCTTTTAAGTAGACGCTAGCTAACTCTCTCTGTGTCCTGCTTGCTGGTGACCTCAGACAGAGGACAGCCCTTCCCCTGGCTCCTTGCGCCCCCTCGCTTCTGGGATCTGTAAGTAATAATAAATCTTGTGCCTCTGCTTCCTTTGTGTGGGTGTGTTGAAACTGGGCCTTCAATCAGAATAACCCCATGGGTTTCACTTCCCCAAAGTGGGACTTCAGATGCCGAGGGAGCTAACCTGCAGGCGCCCTGTGGGTGGCCTGTGCACCCTATTCTGCAGGTCCTAATCTGCATATTCTGATTTCAGTACATCAGCTCCCACTTCTCACCACCACCCCCATCTGGCAGAGTCTGGTATTCAATCAATGTTGGCGGGATTTGCCAATTTCCCCTCCTGTCTCCTAGACAACTCCTGATACAAAACAGTTGCTCAGAGCGATTCTGTTTTATTTGACTCTTGGTGATGCCGTCGAATCTGGCGTTATAAAAGGAAACCACCTGTGTAGCCCTGTTCCCTCTGGAGATCATGGTGGACCCAAATTCCACAGATATCAGTGACTCCAGACACCAGGCTTTTCTCCACAGGCAGGAAGAAGCTTGTGTGTTTAAATAACAGCATTCAGTAGTTCAACTGGAATTACTTTTCAACAAGATGTGCTACGGGTAATGAGTGTGGCCTTGGCCAAGGACCAGATACTCAAGGATAAGTGCTGGGAAGCTGAGCAGGGATTTATTAATTATAACAATAGACATAATTTATTGAGGGCTTAGTATGTGCCTGGCACTCTGCCGAGCGTTGTACCTACATTATCGCTGATTTAATCTTCACGGTGACCCTGTGAGTTAGGTATTAGTTACCTCCCACTTTATAGATGAGGAAATCGAGCCTTAGAGAGATGAATTTCTCCAAGGGTCACACAGATGCTATTAACAGAAACTAACATTTTCTGAGAACCTTCTGTGTGCAGAGACTGCTAAACTTCTTCCATGAATTGTTACATGGAACTTTACTCCTTATAACAATCCTAGAAGGTAGGTACTATTATTAACTGGAAGAGGCAGAATTGGGATTTGTACCCAGGTCTGTTGCCACCAACATCTAGAGTTCCCTATAGAAAGTTTGGCCAACACTCATCCCCTGAGCCCTGGGACCATGTGCCTCAGGATAGAAGCTGGTAAAAATATAAGCCCATCTCTGCCTGGAAGATGTTGTCATAGAAACACCAGGGTTTTTGTTTGTTTGTTTGTTTTTTAATTAAATGAGTAGCTACAGGGCATCTGGGTGGCTCAGTCGGTTAAGCATCTTACTTTGGCTCAGGACATGATCTTGCGGTTCGTGATTTCAAGCCCCGCATCAGGCTCTCTCCTGTCAGCGTGGACAGCCTGCTTCAGATCCTCTGTCCCCTTATCTCTGCCCCTCTCATCTTGCACATGTGTGCACACACTCTCACTCTCTCCCTCTCAAAAATAAACATTAAAAAATTAAATATGAGTGGATAGAGAAGAATACCTATAAAATACATGTAGGGCTGTAAAGAATAACAGTTCTACCAGCAGCCACCATCCACTTAAGAAAAAATACTTGAAGTCCACTGTGTGCCTCTATTCCCACACATTTCCCTCCGTCTCCAGAAATTTTGGTTTTATTATTCCTTCAGGGTTTTTTTTCCCCTCGTTTTTCTTTATAGCTTTACCACATGTTCATGTTTGTATGCAAACACAATATATCTTTTAGTTTTTACAGGTGTTTGAATTTTCTATGAGTGGGTTCATACCGTATGTGTCATTCTCGGCCTGCTGTCTGGACGCAGCAATTACATCACGTAGCTGCTTGTGGAAGTAGCTCGCTCTTGTCTCTCGTTCTGCTGCAGAATACTCTGTGCTGTGGGCATTTTATACTTATTCATTCTGTGGATGGACTTTTGGATTGTTTCTCATTTTTGCTGTTTGAGTCAGCACCGCTAGAAACCTTCCTGTGCATGCCTCCTGGCCCGTGTGTGCTTGAGGTCATCTGGGATGTAAAACTAGGAATAGAATTGCAGTGTCAGAGGGTGTGTACATGTCCAATTTTGCTTGATAAGTTCACATTGTTTCCCAAGGGGGTTATGTCGATTAAGCCTCTTCATGCAGAGCCTCTGTGTCCTAGATCCACGAGTGGCACATTCTTAGAGCAGGAAGGAAACACAGAGTTTGGCCTCCTCATTCTGTGGGGAGAACAAAGTCAGGCACAGAAAAGTGACGTGACTGGGCTGAGGTGGTGTCAGCGTTCAGCCGCAGAGCCTGGATTCAAACCCCAAGCCCCTTCCACACGTCCGCCTTGGCTCATTGCTCTCTCTCTCTCTCTCTCTCTCTCATCCCTTCCCTTTTCAGGCTGAGGCCCCAAGGTGTGGCCACCACAACATATCGAGATATTTCCAGGGCCGGGCCTGGCCCTCGGGGCTGAGCCAGCCGGGGTCCCCATCGGCCCCCGAGGATGCGTCTTCTCCGCAGGCGCCGCATGCCCCTGCGCCTGGCCGTGGTGGGCGGTGCCTTTGTGCTCTTCCTCTTCATCATGCACAGGGATGTTAGCAGCACGGAGCAGGCCACAGAGAAACCGTGGCTGAAGTCTTTGGTGAGCCAGAAGGACCACGTCCTGGACCTCATGCTGGGGGCCGTGAACAACCTAAGAGATTCAATGCCAAAGCTCCAGATCAGGGCCCCTGAGCCCCAAGAGACCGTGATCTCCATCAACCAGTCCTGCCTGCCTGGATTCTATACCCCAGCTGAACTGAAGCCCTTCTGGGAAAGGCCACCGCAGGATCCCAATAGCCCGGGGGCAGACGGGAAGGCATTTCAGAAGGACAAGTGGACCAGCCTGGAGACCCAAGAGAAGGAAGAAGGCTATAAGAAGCACTGTTTCAATGCCTTTGCCAGTGACCGGATCTCCTTGCAGAGGGCCCTGGGGCCCGACACCCGACCCCCTGAGTAAGTAGCACCCAGTGTCCTGGGGTAAGGTCATGGCCATGGGCCAAATGCCAGGTAAAGAGCTGATGGTGATTTCATGATGTGGGCAAGGATTTCCTCTAAGCCCTCCCTTCCTTTCCTGGCCAGTGCCCTTATCCTAGTGGTTGGCATGTGGTTAGGCCGGAGAACCCGGGATGCTATGAAAGTAAGATGATGAATTATGAAATTACTGTTATGAAAGTGACAGGATACAGAAGGAGGGACTCAGAGCCTGGGACCAGGGCCCGGCACAAGGGTATCTGGGAGGGCCTGTTCCAGGCTGTGGAGTCAGTGGCCTTGGCTTCTGCCTGAGAGCCTGGATGACTCTGCCGCTGAGCTGCTGGGAAAGGGACATTTCCCAACAGCAGCCCAGATGGTCAGGACTGTCCCCACACTTCCTGGTTTCCTGCTGTGAAAGCCCGTGGGGCCATGAACTCATTCCAACCTTTAGAGGAAGCCGTTTACACTTACGTTCCTGGGCAGTGAACCCACACTTGGATCCCTGAGCTATAGCCACCTCACTCTGAGGCTGCTGTGGCTGCGTCCACACTGCCCTTAATTCAGAGATTTTGCTTTTCCCAACGCAAGGGTCATACCCTTTTGGCCTGGTTCTCATGAACCAGGAACACCCTCAGGTTCAGGGTTCCTCAGAGCTGGGAACCTAGGGTTCCTCAGACTTGGACCCATACTATAGTCCTAGAAGGTAGAGCTACTCAAGAGTTATTAGGAGCTCGTCAGCTGGGAGGGGCGCTGCGCACGAGGGCAGCCAGCGGAGGAAGTTGGGGAGTCTTTTCTAGAGGGTCCTTGAGAAATCTCTGACCAGCAGAGGGGAATAAGAGAGGCTGTCAGGCCACCTGATTCCTTGAAATCCAGATTCACACATTCCCACTCCCACCCGAGGCGGAATGGCAAGAAGGTATCAGTGTGGCCACGTGCCCGGCGCAGCCGGGGTAGATGAAGGCGGAGAAGAGGCCACAGGAAACCATGTGTGATAGTAGCTCCGATTACAGGGAATTAAGGAGGAAATGGGTTAGAGAAGAACTATAAACTGTAAAGAGAGGATCTTTTCTCTTTCCTTGAGTCTGGAAATGGTCCTCACTCTTCTCAGATGTCAAATTTGTGCTTTATGGCTTCCTCTCTGGGACCTCTGGATTGGGTTACACTATATGCAGTACGCACATTACTGAGGCAGAGAGAGTCAGCCCTGGGAAGTCCTAGAGCGGATGGGGGAGGGCAGGGGAGCCCCTCTGCATTGCAGCTGGTGCACGGAGCCAGCCGTGGGGCAGATGGGTTTTGGAGTGGGTTGGCTAGGACCTGTGCAGAGGCTCAGAGCCGGTAGAAAATCAGAGTAAGCTAGGAGCAGGGAACAGCTATTCCCAAGCACAACAGAGAGCAAAAGATGCTTATGAAACCTATGGACAGAGAGCCCTCCCAGCCCTGGAGCTCCCAGGGACCCGCAGAGCTGTATCTCTACCTCCGCCTGTCCAGATGTGTCGACCAGAAGTTCCGCCGCTGCCCGCCGCTGCCCACCACCAGCGTCATTATCGTGTTCCACAATGAGGCCTGGTCCACGCTGCTGCGCACGGTGTACAGCGTCCTACACACCAGCCCCGCCATCTTGCTGAGGGAGGTCATACTGGTGGATGATGCCAGCACCGACGGTGAGGCCGGAGGGGGCCCTGGGAAGGGGGCTGGTGTCTCCCCTAGTCCTCTGGGAAGGAGGGCAAGTTCTCTCCAGGGAGCAGGCAGCCTCACTGCTTGCTGCCTGGCCCCACTGCTCACTGTGCAGTCCGGGATCAGGGAGATGACGCTAGGGGACAGGGGCCGGTAGACCTTATCCCTAGAGCCTGGACTTTGGTCTCACTTCAGCTGAAGGCTGCAAAAGCTTTGTAGTTCTGGCTTCGGAGACTCCCTTAGAGCTGCGAAGCCCAACCCCCAGTCAGAAATGTGGGAAGAAGTCAGGGCAGAGGGTGAGGATAGGCCTTCCCCTCTGTTTCCTGCTAGACCCCTCTTCTACTCTGGGGAGAATCTGCCTCAGAAGCTGTCTTTGCCATAGTTGGTAAGAGGGAGGTGAGGTTGCTCTCCAAACTTGCACCCTTCAAAGCCGTTCCGCACATCCACAGAACGCGCTGCCTGGTGCTGACCTAGGCACGGGATGCAACGGCGAATGACAACGTGAGACAGGCCAACAGCCCCCATAGGTCAGATAGCCTCTTATAACACCAGTCACGGCGGTATACTGCCCATAACACACCCCCAACACACGTGAAAGAGCATGGACTTGAGGGTCGACACCCAGGAATTTACATCCTAGCCCTGACTCTTCCTAGCTCTGCGACCTTGGGCAAGTTACTTCCCCTCTCTGAACCTCAGTTTCCTCTTCTGAAAATGAAGGTAGCGGACTCCCTTACATGCTGGGCGAGGTATCAGAGACGGGGAAGAAATGAGACAGTGTAGGTGCCAAAGAGTACTTAGCATCGAGGAAGGGCTCCATGAGCATTCGTTTGGTTTACTCTTTGTATGGGAACAGTGCACTCTGGGAGCACATAGCCGGATGTTATTTGTGCATGGCATGCTGAGGGCGGTCCACAGCGGAGACCAGACTGAAGCTGGGCCCTCAAGCATGACTGTCTAGGGAGAGAAGAGGCACTGAAGGGTGTTTCTAGAAGAGAAAATGGCATAGACAGAGTTTGTGAAAAATTGAGAGGTTTGCTGTGGCCGAAGCTTAGGTTTGTTGTAGGAAATGACACTGTAAAAGATGTTGAATTGAAATTTGTGCCATGCTAAGAGTATTTAGGGAAAAGAAGAGGAGTCGTTGAAGGTGTTTAGGCTGGAGAATGACCTGGTCTTAGAAGGGTGGTGGCTCCGGGGGACAGGAAGTGTCAGGAAGGGAGGCAGAGGACCCCAACTCCGGGGAGGAAGTTCTTACGGTCACTGGAGAGTGGGATGACGCGTCAGAAGAGGACAGGGGCTGTGGCACTGGGCGTCTTCCCCCCTCCTTCTGTGGCACACCAGCGTCTTTGGCTCTCCCAGCCTGGCCTCCAGGGCCCGCACTCCCTTCTCAAGGACAGGAACTGATTCCACTCTTCCAGGTGTATGCGCTGGGGCCACTCCAGTAGAGCCGCCACCCCCTTACCTTCCCGAGTCTCCCTCCTGCCTTGGAGTAGGGCTGATGCCAAAAACTGAAATGGGGTCATGGAAGGCGGAAGAAGGCACTGAGTGTGAGCACCACGAGTCAGGGTGTTCACATTTCCCCAGGGGGAACAGACACCTAGCAGCAGCACTTACAAAGCAAGGACCGAACCAGTTTCAGGGATGCAGTGGTACAGTTTAGTAGACAAGGAGCTAGAGATCAGTCTTCCAGAAGGGAGGAACAGAGAGCTTAGCAGAGACCGGAGGGGCACCTTGGGAGATTCCTGCAAGGAATCTCCGTAGCAATGGAATGGTTGGCGCGAGAGCAGGCGTATCAGCTGCGCTTCCTCTCGAACAGGAAACCCTTCTCCCCCCAGTCCTGGGCTGCCCATCCTGCAGAAGCTGCTGACCTTGACTCACATGTGGTGGAAGTTCCAGACTGTTTCACCTTGCCACCCAGAATGTTGTGCGTCCATAAAGGACAACCCTTCTGACCAGGCAAGACAAGTGACATAATGCCAGCCTGGTATGGGTGGCATCTAAAGAGCACAGCAGGGGCACCTGGGTGGCTTGGTCAGTTGAGCGTCTGACTGTTGATTTCGGCTCAGGTCGTGATCTCATGGTTGTGAAATTGAGCCCTGCATCAGGCTCTGTGCTGGGTGTGGAGCTTGGAGCCTGCTTAAGATTCTCTGTCTGTCTACCGCCTGTGCTCTCTGAATGAATGAATGAATGAATGAATGAATGAATGAATGGCACAGCAGTCTGTGTCTGGTAGGGTGGACTTTGTATTAGCCCCTGTGGCTCCTCTGAAGGGACTACCCGTTGCCAGCCACCGGATGCGTGCTTCCATTCTCTTTGGGTGTCTCTGAGCCAGGTCCAGTATCTCAGAATCACCTGCCTGAAAAACCTAGAGCCGTCATTCTTATTTTTCCGCATCCTGGCCTCTTCAAGAATCTGTTCAAAGCTGTGCCCCCTCCCTAGGAGAGTGTGCAATTGCTACTTCAGTGTGCACACACCCACATTTTTGCAGGTAATTCCAGGGAATTTGTGGACCCTATGATAAACAGCCCCACCCCGAGGGCTTTTGGACACTAGACCTGCTTTCCAGTGTTCAGATCAATGGGGGAGGAAAGGAAGAAACTCAGATCCGTGGTCAGAAATCTCCACCGTCCACCACAGGATACAGTTTCCCACGTTTGACTGTTGGATCAGATTAACTGGCTCTCATTACACACACACAAACAAGGGCTGTGTCTCTGCTGAAACACAATGTCCATGCTCTCCTGCCCTCCTCTCCAGGTGCCTGGCCCCAGATTTATGACCATGACTCTACAGGCATTTGATACTGGGCGGGTTGGGGGAGGCCTGGGGCAGGCTAGGGAACTTTTTCTTTCCCACTTTGGAGTTCGAAGCAGGCACAGATTTCATTTCTGCAGGGCCAGGTCTGCGGCCAGGTCCACTCTTGGTCTGGCACGCTGCACAGGCTTCTCAAAACTGGCCCTTGAGGCCCCCACGCCCCCAACAGGTCATCCCTGTATTGAAAGCCCTGCCCTGCCCCTTGGGGAGGCTGAGGGTGAGAGAACCTAGACTTCTGTGGGAATTTGCTAGATGGATTGGAGGAAATCATACACATCTAGGACCCAGAGAGTCAGGAAGTGAGCAGGACCCTCAGTGAGCAAGTTGCTCACCGAGAGAGCACGAGAGAGGAGTTAGGAGGTGCCGTTGGCCAGCAGGGGGTGCTGTAGGAAGGGAAGCTGTAGGAAGGGAAGCTGGGGAAGGGCAGCCCTGAAGTCAGGAAATAACACTGTGGGGGGCGGGGGGGGAACATTTGGGGTGCACTTCGGTTTAAGCCAAGATTTCTTTCACTTCCATCTCCCCTCGCTGCTCAGAATTGGAGTGGCAGGGGTGCCTGGGTGGCTCAGTTAAGCATCTGACTTCAGCTCAGGTCATGATCTCACGGCTCATGAGTTTGAGCCCCGCATCGGGCTCTGTGCTGACAGCTAGGAGCCTGGAACCTCTTTCGGATTCTGTGTCCCTCTCTCACTCTGCCTCTCTCCCATTCATGCTCTGTCTCTCTTTCTCCCTCTCTCTCAAGAATAAATAAACATTAAAAAAAAAAAAAAGAATTGGGGTGGCAGGCCGTCCCGTGGCCTCCTAAATTCCTAAGTAATACAAGTCAGAAACTCTTCAAAGCCTCTGATTTTAGTTGAACTACAACTTCCAGTGTGTATTTCAACAGGTGAAGTTGCTTTATCACCTTTATCTCCTACCTCTGTACTTGTTTGATAATGTAAGAAGATCTCTCCATAGTAACTCTGTGTCCTGGGTTTTCTGGGAAGGTTTACATTTCCATATTTTCTTCTGTTTCTGCCCACAAAGAAATTCTATTTCCACATGTAAATTTCACCTGCCAGTCTACTCCTTCCACCTGGAAATGGAAAGCGGCTGACGATGAATCTTGGTTTAGGTTTGAAAGCGCAGTCCTGTGTCCGCATGTTCTATCTGGACCTGTGACTTGTAGGATGCTCCCAAAGGGCGTCATACTTTTTTACTTCTCCTTTTACCCTTCCAAGTGGATTAATCCAGAAAAATCTCCCAGTTGCAGTTAGATTCAAGGCTGAATTAAACACAGATGGGCATGAAACACTGAATAAAAACAAACAAAACAGGAAAAATTAGTGAGGAAGTCCTTCCTACACAAAAGGCTTTCTCTTGTTCTTTTATAGATTTTTCAGAAGCCAAGGAAGAAGGCGACAGCCCATAAGAAAACAGTAAATAGGGGCGCCTGGGTGGCTTAGTCGGTTAAGCGTCCAACTTTCGCTCAGGTCATGATCTCGCGGTTCGTGTGTTCGAGCCCCGCGTCGGTCTCTGTGCTGCCTGCCAGCTCAGAGCCTGGAGCCTGTTTCAGAGTCTGTCACTCCCTCTCTCTCTGACCCTCCCCGGCTCACGCTGTCTCTCTCTCTCTCCTAGAAATAAATAAAACATTAATAAAAAAAAAAAAGAAAACAGTAAATAAAGGCGGGCATTCACTGATTTGCTTAATACGTATTTTTTTAGTTATCTACCAGGCACCAGACCCTGCACCAGGCCATGGGGGTACAGCAAAGTGAACAGGTTGACAGGGTCTCTACTTCTTAGAGCTTACTTTTAATTTTTTTCATTTTAAAAATTTTGTTAACATTTCTTTACTTTCATGGGAGAGAGCATGAGTTGGGAAGGGGCAGAGAGAGGCAGACAGGACCTGAAGCAAGCTGTGTGCTATGTGCACAGAACCTGATGTGGGGCTCAAACTCCTGAACCCTGAGATCATGACCAAGAGTCTACCACATAACCCACTTAGCCACCACCCAGGCACCCTTTACCTTGTATTCTTTTTTTTTTTTTTTTTTTTTTTGAGAGAGAGAGCATGCACGCAAACAAGTGAGAGAGGTGCAAAGAGAGAGGAAGACACAGGATCTGAAGCAGGCTCTGTGCTGTCAGTGTAGAGCCTGATGTGGAATTTGAACCCACGAACCATGCGATGGACTTGAGCTGAAGTCAGACACAACCGACTGAGCCATCCAGGCGCCCCGAGCTTACTTTTTTTAATGGGGAAGACAGAAAATAAATAATTCAGATGATAAGTGCTATGAAGAAATTAGAGGGGGGAAAATGATGCAGGATGATGAGCGAGTGAATAATTAGGGAGCTCTTTCAGTCAAGGTAGCCAGGAAAGGCTACTCTGGTCCCGTGCAAAGGGAACAGCCAGTAGAAAGGCCCTGAGGCTAGGTATGTTAATAGGGCAGAAATATGACAAGCATGGCTGAAGAGAAATGAGCAAGGAGACAAAAACAACAATGGTACAAAGTGAGCTTACCACTCTGAATCATGAGACCTTTATAAACTGTGGTCAGTGTTTGGATTTTGCATGTGTATATCTGTATGTGTGTGGTAACATATGTATAACATAAAATTTATCTTAACCATTTTTAAGTGTGCCATTCAATGGCATTTAAAAATTTTTTAAGATATTTATTTATTTTTGACAGAGAGAGACAGAGTGCAAGTTGGGGAGGGGCAGAGAGAGAGGGACACACAGAATCCGAAGCAGGCTCCAGGCTCTGAGCTGTCAGCACAGAGCCCTATGCAGGGCTCGAACCTGTGAACCGTGAGATCATGACCTGAGCTGAAGTCAGACACTTAACTGAATGGGCCACCCAGGGGCCCCTCCATTCAATGGCGTTTAATACCTTCATATTATTGTGAGACCGTCACCACTATCCATCACCAGAACTCCCTCATCTTCCTAAACTGAAACTCTATACCCATTAGACAATGACTCCCTCGTCCCTCCTCCCCCCCAGCCCCTGTCAACCTTTATTCTACTTTTCTATCTTTATGAATTTGACTAAGTACCTCATGTAAGTGAAATTATTCACTATTTGTTCTTTTGTTTCTGGCTTATTCCACTTAGCATAATGTCTTCAGGATTCATCCATGTTTAAGTATGTGTCAGGATTTCCTTCCTTATTAAATTTTTAATTGTAGTATAGTTGACATACAGTATTATGTTAGTTTCAGGTGCATAACATAGCGACTTGACAATTACATATGAGATGCTCACCATGATAAGCATAGTTACGATCTGTCACCACACAGATTTATTACAATATTATTGACTCTAGTCCTTATGCTGTATTTCATCTCCGTGACTTATTTGTTTCATAACTGAAAGTTTATACCTCTTAATCCTCTTGACCTATTCCTTTATTCCTCCACCCCTCTCCCCTTTTGGCAACCACTAGTTTGTTCTCTATCTATGAGTCTTTCTCTTTTTATTACTGTTGGGTTTTTTTTGTTTTTTTTTTAGATTCCACATTATGAGTGAAACCAGACATTACTTCACTTAGCACTCTATCATTGACTTATTTCACTTAGCATTATACCCTCTAGGTCTGTCTGGGTTATCACGAATGGAGGATTTCATGATTTTTTATGGCTGAGCAATATTCCATCGTGTATATATTCCACATCTTTATCTATCAATCAGTGGACATTTAGGTTTCTTCCATATGTTGACTGTGGTAAATAATGCTGCAAATAATGGTGCATTCGTGTTTTTGTTTCCCTTAAGTAAATACCCAGAAGTAGAGGGGCGCCTGGGTGGCTTAGTCGGTTAAGCGGCCGACTTTCGCTCAGGTCATGATCTCGCGGTTCGTGGGTTCGAGCCCCGCGTCGGGCTCTGTGCTGACTGCCAGCTCAGAGCCTGGAGCCTGTTTCAGAGTCTGTGACTCCCTCTCTCTATGACCCTCCCCTGCTCACGCTGTCTCTCTCTCTCTCTCTCCAAGAAATAAATAAAACATTAAAAAAAAAAAATACCCAGAAATAGAAAGAATGGATCATTTGGTCCTTCTATTTTTAGTTCTTTGAGGGACCTCCACACTGTTTTCCCGAGTGGCTGCACCAGTGAACGTTCCCACCAATAGTGTTCAAGGCCTCCCTTTTCTCTACATCCTCACCAACACTTATTTCTTGTCTTTTTAATACTAGCCATTCTGACTGGTGTGAGGTGACGTCTCATTGTGGTTTTGATTTGCATTTCCCTGATGAGTAGTGATGTTAAGTATCTTTTCATATGTCTGTTGGCCACCTGTCTTTGGAAAAAATGTCTATTAAGGTCCTCCACCCACTTTTTGATCATGGTATCTCCCCTGCCAGGTAGGTATCTCTGCCCACTTTTTAATCAGATTATTTGGTTTTATGGTGTTGAGTTGTAGGAGTTCTTTATATATTTGGATACTAGCTCCTTATTGGATATATCATTTGTAAATATCTTGTCCCTTTCAGTGGATTGCCTTTTTATTTTGTTGATGGTTTCCTTCTCTTTGCAAAAGCTTTGTAGTTTCATGTAGTCCCAATTGTTTATTTTGTTTTTGTTTCCCTTGCCTGGGGAGACATATCCAGAAAAATATTGCTAAAGTTGATGCCCAAAAGATTACTGTCTATGCCTTTTTTAGGAGTTTTATAGTTTCAGGTCTTAGATTTGGCTCTTTATTCCATTTGATTTTATTTTTGTGTATGGTGTAAGAAAGTGATCCAGGTTCATTCTTTTGCATGTAGCTGTCCAGCTTTCCCAACACCATTTATTGAAAAGACTATTTTATCTGCATTGTATATTTTTGCCTCCTTTGTCATAGATTTACCATATAAGCACAGGCTTATTTCTGGGCTTTGTATTCAGTTTCATTGATCAATGTGTCTGTTTTTGTGCTTTGAACACTATAGCTTACAGTATAGTTTGAAATCTAGAATTGTGGTACCTCTGTCTTTGTTATACTTTTCAATATTGGTTTGACTATCTGAGATCTTTTGTGGTCCCATGCAAAATTTAGAATTATATGTTCTAGTTCTGTGAAAAAAATGCTTTTGGTATTTTAATAAGGATTGCACTGGGTAGTATGGACATTTTAACAACATTAGTTCTTCCAGTCCCTAGGCATGGCATATCTTTTCATTTATTTGTGTCATCTTTGATTTCTTTCAACAATGTCTTATAGTTTCCAGAATATACATCTTTCACCTCTTTTGTTAAATTTGTCCCAGAGCGCCTGGGTGGCTCAGTTGGTTGGGTGTCCGACTGGCTCAGGTCACGATCTCACGGTTCATGGGTTCAAGCCCCACATCGAGCTCTGTGCTGACAGCTCAGAGCCTGGAGCCTGTTTCGGACTCTGTGTCTCCCTCCCTCTCTGACCCTCCCCTGCTCACGCTCTCTCTCGGACTCTGTGTCTCCCTCCCTCTCTGACCCTCCCCTGCTCACGCTCTCTCTCTATCTCTCTGTCAGAAATAAATAAAACATTAAAAAAATTAAACTTATTCCTAGGTATTTTGTTCTCTTTGATGCAATTTTAAATGGGGTTGTCTTCTCAATTTTCCTTTCTGCTATTTCATTATTAGTGTATAGAAACAGAACAGATTTCTGTATATTGATTTTGTATCCCACAACTTGACTGAATTCCTTTATCAGTTCTAATAGATTTTTGGTGAAGTCTTTAGAGTTTTCTGTATGCAATATCATGTCTGCAAATTGTGACAGTTTTACTTCTTTCTTACCAATCTAGATGTCTTGTATTTCTTTTTCTTGTCTAATTGTTGCAGCTAGGATTTCCAGGACTATGTTGACTAAAAGTGGTGAGAGTGGACATCTTTGTCTTATTCCTGATCTTAGGGGAAAAGCTTTCAGCTTTTCACCATGGAGTGTAATGTCAGCTGTGGGTCTGTCATATATGGTCTTTATTGTGTTGGGGTATATTGCCCCTCTTCTGACTTTGCTGAGAATTTTTATCATGAGTAGATATTAAATTTTGTCAAATGCTTTTTCTGAATCTGTTGAGATGATTGTATGATTTTTAACCATCGTTTTGTTAATGTGGTGTATCTTGTTGATTGATCTGCATATATTGAACCATCCTTGCATCCCTGGAGTAAATGTCAATTGATTATAGTAGAATTTCCTTCCTTGTAAAGGCTGAATGTTTCATTGCTTATATATGCCACATTTGTTTATTGATTCACCCACCCTTTGCTAGATCTTGTATAAGTCTATGTTTAATTTTTTGAGGAATCACCATACTGTTTAGATTTGTTTTTAAGTGCATTTTTTTTTCTTAAGTAAGTGCTACACCCAACATGGGGCTCAAACTCACAAGAGTTTGCACACTTTACCAACTGAACCAGCCAGGCACCCCTTTAAGTGCAATTTTAAACCACAGTAGTAACATGATCTGGTTAATAGTTTGAAGAGATAACGCTGCTGCTCACTGCGGGTGTTATATGAAGAATGGCTAGAAAGAGTGGTATAGAGTAGAGGCCAGGAGACCAGCTAAGACATCGCTGCTGGGGTGACAGTGGGGGTGGAGAGAGAGAACTGGCAGTACTGACTGATGTACTGACTGGTGGGTGAGAAGAGGGAAGAGTCCAGTGTGACTCCTAGGTTAAAGCAGCTGGAGAGATGCTGCTACCATATACTAACACGGGGAGACTAGAGGGGTGCAGGCTGGGAGGAAATCTGCAGTTCCATTTCAGGCGTGTTAGGTTCATGGTTCTGTTAGACACCCAAGTGAAGACGACAAGGCCAGGAGAAAAAGACCTAGGAGCCATCTGCGCAGAGATGGTCTTTCAAACCATGGGACTGAGGAAGGCGTGTGTGTTAGAGGTCACAGGAGTCTCATAGACTCCAGCCATGAGGAATGGGGCTGGGTTGGGGTAGTGGGGTATTGAACCTGAATTAGGAGGAGGGTAATGTCTGGGGGACATAAGAGAGTATGGATGGGCTCACCTGTGTCTCCACCTTCAGCTCTGCTCTACTCATCTCTGGGGCACGTGTCCAGTGGGTCCAAGGGTAATACAGGAAGGAGGGCAGTTGTCTCCCAGCCCAGAAGGGCGCGAGGCTGATGCTCAGAATCCTCAGGTCCACCTGAGACTGGAAGGAAGGCGTGGGAGGAGGGCTCTAGAGCTCAGCACCCCCTGGGGTTCACAGCTCAGCACTTCACAGTCTCTCACCACAAAACCCACTTCCTGTGATGCTTTGTCCTTGGGTTATCTCCACCACCATGAACTTCCTCTGAGCAGTTAAGCAAGTTCTTAGGGGAAACATCATCCACGCTGAGAAGCTGAGGCTCCCCTCGGGGTTCCTCCCTCCTCCTTCCTGTTAGAGCCAACCCTTGGGGCTATACTTGGATTATGAGTCTAGGAGCTTCTTGAGGACAAGACCCACACCTGGCTCACCCCTGCCCTGGATCATGTCTGGCACCTGGGCAGGGTGTCAGCACGTGTTTGGTGAGTGACTCAAGCTGCCAAATGAGGCTAATTTTGACTTATAAACATCAGGGACAATACTCCATATTTCAGAATATTTTAATCTTCGTAGAAAAGATTAAGTAAGAAAGTCAACATGTGTGCACCTAGTTCAATGACTGGCACATAGTAGGTGCTCAGGTATTTGGGCATAGTGTGTGTGTGTGTGTGTGTGTGTGTGTGTGTGTGTGTGTGTGACACAGAGAGAGAAATCAATCACACACTCCCAAAATTGATTCCAGGCCCCACAGTTTGTATATCACTGAGTGAGGCCTCAGCACTGGGCTGATCCCACAGCCCAAAACAGAAAGGACACACTTGTCTGTCACATATGCCATCTACCTCCTCTTCTGGAACTGTAGGCCACTGCAGGATAGCAGTTAATAAATCATAAGTAATATTTGGAATATGTCTCAGGGTGGATTGCATCAGAATAGAGCTATTTTTAAAGCCCTGAGGATTTCAGATGAATAACAGGGCCATGAAGTGAGCCCCCCGCTCAGAAGGAGCTGAAACTCTCAACAGAGCCACTCCTCCCTCCCTTCAAAGCTTTCCCCACCTCTCCACAAATCCCCAGGATGCCTGCCCCCACTGCAGGCTCCCCCCCAGCCCTGCATTACCTCCGGCAGGTCACCTGCCCTAGAATCACCACTTCCGCGGGTGGCAGGCTCACCACTGTGCCCAGCACAGGGCTGGCCCATGGTACCTGTTTTTTAAATTTGATTGAAAAGCTGCTCAGTATCTTTTCATCTTCTTAAAGTTTCCTCCATGCAGAGGAGGCAATAGAGAGGATTCGAGTATGATTCTTGCTGCTGGTCCAGCAAGCCAGAAATGAACACAGGTGTACTCTACTTGTGTCTACACAGAGGAACCTGGGAGACGGGGAGTCGTAAATACTGAGACATGACTGCCACAACCCCTAGGTGTGGGAAGGAGGCTGGACCACGGTTCCCAAGGATGGTGGCTCAGAGGATGCAGAGACCATGGGGCAGCTGGGAGTCTGTTGGAAGTTTATACTTGATTTGAGACCAAAGAACCACAGCTCTGAGGTCCCGGCTCGGAGGTTAGAGAAGGTTCCTAGGTGAACAGGCACGGGATTGGCATGGTGCAGACAGTCTCCTGGCACGGTGGGCTCGGGGTAGCAGGGTTTGCTTGGCCACACGCAGGACTTCCTCCTTCCACCCCCTCCCATCCTCGGCGCCCTTGGACTTGCTTAGGTCAGTAGGTGTTCAGACCTACTGGGGGCCTGAAAGCACCCAGCTTGGCGCTCACCAGGGGTTAGGTTTGCTACACGACCGTGGGCAGCCACCAATGCCGCTGTCCCTTCCAGAGTATCTAAAGGAACAGCTGGAGCAGTACGTAAAGAAGCTGCAGATCGTGAGGGTGGTGCGGCAGGAGGAGCGAAAGGGCCTGATCACTGCCCGACTGCTGGGAGCCAGCGTGGCGCAGGCGGAGGTGCTCACCTTCCTGGATGCCCACTGTGAGTACGAGGGGCCCAGCCTGGCACCCGGGGGACCTGGGGATGGTCTGTTCCCCTCCCCCACCCCCTGGCAGACCGAGCTTGGAGCCAGGCTGGGACATCACCGAGGCCCCTGCTGTTCTGGGACTGGAGGTGGCTTGGGATTCCGCTTCTCGTGCCCTCTCCGCGTCCCGGTCCCAAGAATGTTTAATCAGCAGGCACTCACGGCCCTAAAATGACGGTGACCCCACAATTGCTGACAGTGTGCTCTGGAGCCCCAGACCCCCCCTCCCTCCTCTTGCTTGCTCTGTACCTCATTGTGAGCTCAGCCCCTCAGAGAGGGAACTGGGTTTGTATGGAGCTTTCCCATAGGGCCACATGGAGCCATAAAGTCCCCCCCCACCCCAAACCCAAACATCTCCCCACCATTGTCTAGAAAGAAATTGTTCCCTAGAAGCGGTGATATGTATTAGGGAAAGCTCTGGACTCGGAGTCAGGACACCTGGGTTTGCCTTCTGGCTCTGCCGCTAACTGCCTCCGTTTCCTCATCTGTAAAGTGGGAATGAGGATGTCAGCCTTACTCACCAGCAGATTTACTACTCCGAAGTCCAAATAACGTAATCTCTGCAGTTCCCTGAAGATCTCAGAGGGCTAGACAAGTGAAAGGGATTACTCTTCCACAAGCGGAGCTGAATCTGGAGGTGCGGTCCCTCTGGGAGAGGAGCACCCCCTTCTGAAACCCACACAGTGGATAGGTGGAAACCATGAAGCCATCCATCCAGGGCCTTCCCTGTGCTTTGGGTCATTTGAGTTGACCGTGTTATTCCCCCGAGCCCTCCATCCTTCCCTTCAGTTACCTCTACCTTTTGGTTGGGTGAGGGGGCTGGATAGGAGGGGCTCGGGAGACCACTCTATGCTTTCTCCAGCTGTGGAGCTTGCCTCCCGTTCTCTAACACTAGGGAGCGTGTGGAAGGTTCTCCAGTCCACCCGAGTCTGCCCGTGGGCGTGGGGCATGGGCTTGCCTGTGGGTGCGACCCTGACCGCTGTCTCCCGGTCCCGGCTTGCAGGTGAGTGCTTCCACGGCTGGCTGGAGCCCCTCCTGGCTCGCATTGCCGAGGACGAGACAGTGGTGGTGAGCCCGGACATCGTCACCATTGACCTGAACACTTTTGAGTTCTCTAAGCCCGTCCCGAGGGGCAGGGTCCACAGCCGTGGCAACTTTGACTGGAGCCTGACCTTTGGCTGGGAGGCTCTCCCCGCACATGAGAAGCAGAGGCGCAAAGATGAGACCTACCCCATCAAGTAAGGACCCTGGCTGCTGAGCCCCACGCCAGCCCCCAGGGGCCTGGGCCATCCTAACCTCCGCGTTTGCGAGGTGCTCTAGGAAGCCCTTGACATCTTTTCCTTAATCCTCATCCCCTCTGAGGTGGGTACTAGGATCAGCCTGCTGTACGGGTGAGAGCCCAGGCCCCCAGTGATGAGCAAGCAGTCAGCCTCAAATCAGGTGGCTAGCAACCGGTGGCATGGGAAAGCCATCCTGGCCGGCCTCACCCTGACTGTGCTCCTAACCGCAGCACCGCGCTGCCTCACGCCATAACCGCTTGCCCTTCCTCACCCCTCATGGTGAGCCAGGTGCTCACGAAGGGCTTTCTCTAGTTCCTCTGTTCATTCCTCCCCACACGTGGAAGGTCATGACTGGTGCCTGCAGAGGTGCTGAGAGCTGGCAGGTACAGGTCTTTGTGGAATAGCCCTTATGGGTCACCACCTTTGACAAATAGTTTATTGTCAAATTAGTTTCCACATAACACCCAGTGCCCATCCCCCCCTCCCCCCCACATCCATCAGTCCTCAGTTTTTGTCAGCATTCAAGAGTCTCTCATGGTTTGCCTCTCTCCCTTTCCCCCACCATTTCCCCCCTTCTTCTCCCCCTTGTTTCTCCGTCAAGTTCCTCCTAATCCTCCTATACGTGCAAACATATGGCATTTGTCCTTCTCCGCCTGACTTATTTCGCTCAGCATAACACCCTCAAGGTCCATCCATGTTGCTACACATGGCCAGATTTCATTGTTTCTCATTGCCATGTAGTATTCCATGGTATAGTTAAACCACATCTTCTTGATCCATTCATCTGTTGATGGACACGTAGGCTCTTTCCATGTTTTAGCTATTGTGGAGAGTGCTGCTATGAACATTGGGGTACATGTGCTCCTATGCATCAGCATTTCTGTATCCCTTGGGTAAATTCCTAGCAGTGCTATTGCTGGGTCTAGGGGAGTTCTATTGTTAGTTTCCTGAGGAAGCTCCACACTGTTTTCCAGAGGGGCTGTACCAGTTTACATTCCCACCAACAGTGCAGGAGGGTGCCCGTTTCTCCACATCCTCGCCAGCATCTAGAGTTCTCTGATTTGCTCATTTTAGCCACTCTGACTGGCGTGAGGTGGTATCTCAGTGTGGTTTTGATTTGTATTTCCCTGATGAGGAGGGATGCTGAGCATCGTTTCATGTGTCTGTTGGCCATCTGGATGTCCTCTTTGGAGAGGTGTCTGCTCATATCTTCTGCCCATTTTTTCACTGGGTTGTTTGTTTTTCAGGCGTGTAGTTTGGTGAGTTCCTTATAGATTCTGGATATTAACCCTTTATCTGATATGTCATTTGCAACTATCTTTTCCCATTCCGTTGGCTGCCTATTAATTTTCTGGGTTGTTTCCTTGGCTGTGCAGAAGCTTTTAATCTTGATGAGGTCCCAATCATTTATTTTTGCTCTTGATTCCCTTGCTTTTGGGGATGTGTCAAGTAAGAAGTTGCTGCGGTGGAGGTCAAGGAGGTTGTTTCCTGCTTTCTCCTCTAGGGTGTTGATAGTTTCCTGTCTCACGTTCAGGTCCTTTATCCATTTTGAGTTTATTTTTGTGCATGGTGTGAGAAAATGATCTAGTTTCATTCTTCTGCATGTTGCTGTCCAATTCCCCCAACACCATCTGTTAAAAAGGCTGTCTTTTTTCCATTGGATATTCTTTCCTGCTTTGTCAAAGATCAGTTGGCTGTATACTTTTGGGTCCACTTCTGAGTTCTCAATTCTGTTCCATTGGTCTATGTGTCTGTTTTTGTGCCAGTAACATACTGTCTTGATGATGACAGCTTTGTAGTAGAGGCTAAAGTCTGGGATGGTGATACCTCCCGTTTTGGTTTTATTTTTCAGTATTACTTTGGCTATTCGGGGTCTTTTGTGGTTCCATACACATTTTTGGATAGTTTGTTCTAGTTTTGAGAAGTATGCTGGTGCAACTTTGATTGGAATTGCATTGAATGTGTA
Source organism: Hyaena hyaena (assembly GCF_003009895.1). Classification (NCBI taxonomy): domain Eukaryota; kingdom Metazoa; phylum Chordata; class Mammalia; order Carnivora; family Hyaenidae; genus Hyaena; species Hyaena hyaena. The sequence continues at coordinate 1,935,412 of NW_024080825.1, read as the reverse complement.
GAGTGCTTTAGGTAGTAATGACATCTTAACTATATTTATTCTTCCTATCCATGAGCATGGAATGTTTTTCCATTTCTTTGTGTCTTCTTCAATTTCCTTCATAAGTTTTCTATAGTTTTCATCATACAGATCTCTTGTATCCTTGGTTAGGTTTATTCCAAGGTATTTTATGGTTTTTTGTGCAATTGTGAATGGGATCAGTTTCTTGATTTCTCTTTCTGTTGCTTCATTGTTGGTGTATAAAAATGCAACCGATTTCTGTACGTTGATTTTGTACCCTGCAACTTGGCTGAATTCTTGGATCAGTTCTATTAGGCTTCTGGTGGAGGCTGTCGGGTTTTCGATGTAGAGTATCATGTCATCTGCGAAGAGTGAAAGTTTGACTTCCTCTTTGCCAATTCTGATGCCTTTTATTTCCTTTAGTTGTCTGATGGCTGATGCTAGGACTTCCAGCACTATGTTAAACAACAGTGGGGGTCACCACCTTTGAAAAGACTGAAAACATATTAAAAGAAAACAGACAGGTGTTCTGCAGTGTGGTACAGTTGCCCTGAACTTTCTCGGTAAAGGGTCAGATGGCATATAGTTTAGGATTTTCCAGCTACATACAGTCTGTTGCACTTTATTCTCAGTTGGCTTGTTTTTTGTTTGTTTGTTTGCTTGCTTTTGTTAAACACCATTTAAAAATGTTAAGAAATCTTTCTTTTCCCAGAGTCTTATGAAGCCAGGCCAGCTTTGGCCCGTAGGCCATCGTTTGCCCACCCCTGACCCATAGGGTGGATGTTTAAAAGGGTCTGCCCCTCCTTCACCAGCCCTGTCCTTCCCTCTCCAGATTGCCTTTTGGTGTTGCTAGAGACCACATGTTTATTTTATTTTAATTAGCTATTTTTAAAGTAGGTTCCAGTCAGGGAGACCCTCAAGAAGAAGCAAGTTAGCTCCAAAGTGCTCATCTGGAGTCTCAGGGCTTTCTGAGGCTTTCCAGGCCTTACTTGGGGTGGCTTAGGATGCCCGGGAGAGGCCAGAGCCAGTGACGGAAGGCCTGCCTGAGCATGACAGTCTCCTGACTGAAATTCCTTCCAGAAAGTGGCACTGGGAGCCAACTCCTTACTTTTAAGGTGACAAGAGCATCCGTAGGGTAACCTAAGGTCAGGCTCCTTGACCAGTCAGTCCAGTGAGCACTGAGCCCCTGCTGTGTGTAAAGCACTTTGATGGGTTCTGGGTTTATAGAGAAGGTTCCAGTATCTCTCTGCTGGATTGTAGCACATGAGGCCACCCACTGAGGGCAGCAAAGCCCTATCCAAGCCAGCCTGGCCAGGGGGCAGATGCCAACAGCTAATGATTATATATAGACTCCTGCCCTTGTCTTCCTCAGGCTCCGACCCTGCCTTCAACCCGTAGCCCAGCCTCTCTTATGAGCAACGTGGTATCTGAAGTCTAGAAATGGGACGTTTTTGCGCATTTCCACTACAGTGGATCTGTACCTCCCTGCCTTTGTCTGAAAGCCAGAGGCTCCTTGGAATCTCCAAATGCTCCCGTTAGTCCAAATTGAGCTTAATTTTGCCTCGCTTCCCACTCTGTTTCCAGGAGCACCTGTTATCGGATTCCTTTGTTCAAGGCGGCTGGCAGCTTTCCTCAAAGCTAAAGTGTCTTTGCAGAGGGACTAGGCCCTACTAACATTGTGCCTTTCTAATCCCTAAAAAGGACCAGGGATTCTGAAACAGAAGAGGGTCCATCCAGGTCATAATGTTCGTTCGTTCATGGTTTGAATCCTGTTTCCAAAGACAGTTTCACACAGCCTCTGATAACTGAGTAACTACTATGCTCTAGGAACTTTGCTGCCCAAAAGTAAACAATGGTGCCTCTACCGTCTGCTGCTCAACTGAGCTCTCAGACAACGAGAGCTTTCTAGACTACGTGACTATGTGCACATGGGCCCTGGTGGCCGGTGTGTAATAGATCCTACCTTGAACGAACGAGTGAGTGCTTTTCAGAAGAGAGTGGTGACAGTTACATCTCTCCTTGACCTGGTCCCGGAAGGTGGAGAGAACACAATAAAGCTCTATAAACACTTGCTGAAGGAATAAGTCCATGGAAGAGGGGCTGTACATCCCAGGAAGGAAGAAGGGAGGTGGGGAGTGGCTGGGCTTTAGCTAGCACTGGGTCCTCAGCTTTCCATCCCAGGCTTCTATGTATCATCCCCCCAAAAAAAAGCTTCTCCCTCTGTCTCCCCAGGTCCCCGACGTTTGCTGGCGGACTCTTCTCCATCTCCAAGTCCTACTTTGAGCACATCGGTACCTATGATAATCAGATGGAGATCTGGGGAGGGGAGAACGTGGAAATGTCCTTCCGGGTGAGAGTGAAGAGGGCTTCGTGGGGGAGCCACGGTGTCCCGGGGGACAGCCTGAGGCCCTGTCTCTCAGGCAGCGGCAGCCTCAGGGATATCACATCTGGAGGTGGACTGAAAAGGGTGGTCGTTTCCTGTCCTGGTGTCCGTCCCCTTTCCTCTGTTCCCCCGATCCCCGTCCGTGGCAGTAGGACTTTGGGAATCAGACTGGACACGTGGATCAAATTACTGGGCAGACTTCCTCAGAGGGAAGGGATACCAGTGGTAAAGGGGCACCTGAGGACTGGTGACATCTTTCGTGAGGTCTGTGGACAAGCGTTAGGGTGAAGGTGGAACAGATCAGTCAGCAATCACTGTTCTTTCTCAAGAATAGTTGGGTTTCCCTTTCCAGGTTAGAGGGCACAGGCCCTGGTAGCCTTGGAAGTTTCCTACCCTCTGCTCAGCAAGCTCTGTATTACTGAAGATGGTGGCCAAAACTCTGGCAGACTCCAGAACTCTTGAGGGGTTCCAGGAATAAGGCAACTCAGGATTAGGTTAGGAAGGAAGAATTTCCTCTTCATGAAATCCACACAGACCCCCGCGCTGGGGGAGAGGTAATTAGCAAGTAGATGAGCTCGTTCATGAAGTGACTTCTCGCCGTGCCTGGCACAGATTAAGCACATCACTAATGCCTGTGTTACTATGACCATGGTCATGTATCTCTGTCCCTGCAGTACTAAGACAAATAACGACATACCTACTAATACAAAACCTAAAAAAGATGACTATCCTTGCTATGATTGATGCGCCAATGCTCTGTTTGGGCCACAGGTCTCTTGATTTGAGGGAGCTTGAGTTTCCAGTAACACCTGGGTAAGCTGATAAACTCCACATTCCCAGGTCAACACGCCAAGTGCCTAGAGCTTAGAGTAGGTATACAGACACAAAGTTAGCCAACTGTCCTTTCTCTGAAGTGGGCCCTGACAGCCCTCGGGACCCCACAAACTTCCACTTGCTTAAATCGGAGTTGAACTGACACCATCAAGCTAGGGATTGCACAGTCATGGCCTAGGAAGGGTCCCGGTCAGTGTCCTTTTTTTTTCCTAGGAGAGAGCAGCATTGCCCTGAGTTCTTAAACCTGGGACCCTAGTGCCCTGGGAAGACAACAGAGCTGCTTAGGGGGACGGTGACCCGCCATCCCCCCTGAAGGCCCTATCTTGTGTCCTCTTGTGGCAGGTGTGGCAGTGCGGGGGCCAAATGGAGATCATCCCCTGCTCTGTGGTAGGTCACGTGTTCCGCACCAAGAGCCCTCACACCTTCCCCAAGGGCGTCGGCGTCATTGCTCGCAACCAGGTGCGCCTGGCTGAGGTGTGGATGGATGGCTACAAGGAGATCTTCTACCGGAGAAATCTGCAGGCAGCAAAGATGGCTCAAGAGGTGAGAGGAAATGGTGCTCCGGAGGTGATTGGGTGAAGAGAAGTATGCAATCCTAGACCCCAGTCAAGGGCTGAATGGTAGAAGCCCACCCATCGCTACCATCTGGTGCCTCCCTTTACCCCCCAGACCCTGTGAGCTAAAGCCCAGAGATGCCAGATTTTGAAGGCTAGTGAATAGGAGGAGCTTTTGTTGGCCCCGCCTCCAGAGCCCTAGCATCTTAAGAAGGGCTTTGCTCTGAGAGGCTCGGAATTGAGCTCTGGGAGAAAACTGACAGGAACGTCAGGAGATGCAGGAGGAAGGGAGCTATGGGTGGGCATCCCAAAGCCAAGACAGTGGGCTTGGGGTTCGATGTGGGGCTAAGCCGGTAACCCCAACAGGGTCTGAGCAGGCATGAGCAGGAGACCCATTCTGGGAGAAAGTGGCCCCAGAAACTCTTGGTTACTTCGACCATACCAGAAGGTCAAGGCTGGTGGTACTCACCCTTTGGGGGTTGGCTTGGTTGACAGAAATCCTTCGGTGACATTTCGGAACGACTGCAGCTAAAGGAACGACTACACTGTCGCAACTTTTCCTGGTTCCTGCACAACATCTACCCAGAGATGTTTGTTCCCGACCTGACGCCCACCTTCTACGGAGCTGTAAGTCTTTTTTTTTTTTTTTTTTTGAATGTTTCATTTATTTCTAGGAGAGAGAGAGAGAGAGAGACAGCGTGAGCAGGGGAGGGTCAGAGAGAGAGGGAGTCACAGACTGAAACAGGCTCCAGGCTCTGAGCTGGCAGTCAGCACAGAGCCCGACGCGGGGCTCGAACCCACGAACCGCGAGATCATGACCCAAGCGAAAGTCGGACGCCCAACCGACTAAGCCACCCAGGTGCCCCTACGGAGCTGTAAATCTTAAAAACCAGCCTGCCCAGCCATCATCACAGAAGCCCCAGGAGTGGTCCAAGACCACTGACCCCGCAGATGGACAGCAAACAAGAATTGATTTTTACTTTCTACACTCCTTTATCCAAAGGAGTACTGGAAGGCCACTTTGGGCTTCTAGAGATAGCTCAAACCTTGCAAGGGGGAAACAGCCCATAAGCAGTGGTTCTCAAACATTCACCTGCAATGGAATCACCTGGAAGGCAGGTTAAAACATGGATTGCTGGGACACCTGTGTGGCTTAGTCAGTTGAGCATGACTCTTGATTTTGGCTCACGTTATGACCCCAGGGTTGGGGGATCGAGCCCTGCATCAGGCTCTACTCTGAGCATGAAGCCTGCTTGGGATTCTCTCCCACTCTCTCCCTCCCTCTGTTCCCCTCTTTCCCTCTCAAATAAAGTTTTAAAAAATACTAAAAAAATAAAGCAAAACACAGAATGCAGATTCAGTAGGACTGGAACGGGGCCTGAGAATTCGCATTTCTAACAAGTCCTCAGGTGATGCCGACGGCCTGGGGAACACACTTCGAGAACCATCACTCATAAGGAAATTCCCACGGGCCGAGGGCTTCTCCGAGGGAGCCGGCAGCCTGGGAGGTTGCCCCGCCTGCCTGTGCCCCGCCTCTAGGCGAAGCACCTCACTTTACTCTTAACTCCAGGCATCTGGGTTAATGAGCAGAGGAGAAAAAATCACAGAGGGGAAATCCAGCCCCGCCAGTGTATTCCAGTGGAACCCCACACCACAAACCAAAAGCTGCCTAACTGTGTCCTCCCGGCTCCCCTCTCTGCTCACCGTTCTGCAGATCAGGAACCTTGGCGTCGATCAGTGCCTGGATGTGGGCGAGAACAACCATGGGGGGAAACCCCTCATCATGTACGCCTGCCACGGCCTTGGTGGCAACCAGGTACGCAGCCGCCCCTCATGGGGCAGGCCCAGGAGAAGCCTGCTTCTTGATCAGCTCCTCTCTTCACGGGCTCCTTTCTCCACTCAGAATAGTCCTTTCCCGAGGACTGGGGTCGGGGAGATCCAGGGAGAGGAAGAGATAGCACCCCTGCCCTCAGAAGGCTCCCAGTCTGAGGGGGAATACAGGATACAGACAGACAAGGTCTGAAGGACGAAGCAGGGACACCCGGGAGCACTGGGCATCAGTGATAGGTGCTAGAGAGGGGGTCGGAGGCGGCGATTGTTAATCAGGAAGGCTTTCCGGAGGGTGCCAGCTACCGAGTGAGGTTTGAGAGTAACTGTGGAGACTTTCTGAGCACTCGCTCACCCACACTCAGCTTCAGAGCCTCCCCTGCCCAGAAGCTGCCATTCTGATTCTGTCACCCAGCAGTGACCCCCAAAGCAGCCATCTCTACTGACCTGTCACAGTTACCTGGCATCCTGGAAATGTACCCACGCTTTCCAGTGCCCAGTTCTTCCCTGAGGAACATCTAGTCCTCAGTCCCCGCCCCAGTCCCTCAGTGTTTGGTAAGTAGGAGGCACTTGAAACAGAGCCAAAGCAAGGAAAGGGACATTGAACACACTGCCAACCTATGCAATCCAAACAAAGTCATTCTAAAGCCATTTCCTGTACCACTGGCCTGCTGATGATTTTAGATGGTACATGGGCAAACGTTTTTCTTTTTTTTTTAGTTTTAAGCAAAGCAACTAGCGTTATCAAGCACATGATTTCACAGGTAATGCATAAAATGGAGCTAAGTTAAATTTTTAATGATTTTAAAGAAAAAATCTTAAGCAACGATTATTCCGGTAAAACCTCGGTATGGTCAAAGTTCTGAAGGCGGTGCGGGAATTAGGGCAGTCTTGGCACCCGGTCACACGCTTCCCTAGAAGGTCATCTATGGTCGGAATCTTAGGGGGGTTGGCCCTGCAAGGTAGTGGGCAAACTGTCCTCCCTCTCTGTCCTGACCTCTAGTACTTTGAGTACACAACCCAGAGGGACCTTCGCCATAACATCGCAAAGCAGCTGTGTCTACACGCCAGCGGCCTCACTCTCGGCCTGCGGAGCTGTCACTTCACTGGCAAAAACAGCCAAGTCCCCAAGGATGAGGAATGGGAATTGACCCAGGTGAGTCAGCAGCCCCAGAAGGCTCATCCATAACCTGGAGCCACGACTGCCCCCCTCCCTCCTCGTTTTCTGCATCTTGTGCCTGAGCTACCGTGTGGTGGATCAGAACGATGGAGAGAGCACGGAGAAAGTGGGCTTGGTCACAGGCGGGGGCCTCGGGGCCTCGGTAACGTCTGGGGAAGTCTTAGTTCTGGCTGATACAGAGCAGGGATTAGGAGTTAACAGTCCGTGGCCATCTCTGTCGTGGCTCCAGTATTTTCAGGCTGAACCCAACTAGATGAAGGTGAAGGCACTTAAGGTTCCTGCCTGGCCTCTGTGTGCCGGGTTCGCACACCGGGTGTGGTTAATCTTTCAGAGGCCCGTCCCGAGGAGGTGTTGCCCGCATGTGTCTGGCCCGAGCGCCGTCACTAGTCAATGGCCTGGGACTCAGACCAAGATCATTCTGACTTAAGAGCACCGTTCTTTCTAGCACACATACTGCCTCAGGGTATTGAATGTAATTTCTACAATACTCGTCCCAAACTAGCACCACCAGTGAGCCTCCACACCCTGCCCTCCCCCTGGCTTAGGGGAAAAGGAGCCCAACTCTGGGCCTACAGGGAAGAGAAGAGTCTAAATATGATCAAAGGCAGGAAGTGGGGGTACGCAGCTCGGGCACAGGCCTCTGAGCCTGGCCGTCCAGAGGAAGGGTTCCCGAAAGCGTTAGCCCCACGGGCCTGCCTTCCTCTCGTCCAGCCGCTCAGGCTGAAGCCAGGAGGGGCAATTGACACTGGATACAGGTGGAAAGTCAGGAATGCATCCCCCAACAGGGTATCTGGCAGCTGAAGAAAGAAATTTGGAAATGTCCTCTTTGGGCCCTGTTGCATTTCTCTTGCTTTTTATTTGTCATCCCCTATCTAACTCCCTCCCCCCCCCCCCCCCCCCAGTAGCACCATTAGAGATCTGAGGCCCAGATTGACCTTCTACTGTGTCATCTTTTAGGACCAGTTAATCAGGAACTCAGGATCTGGTACCTGCTTGACGTCTAAGGACAAAAAGCCAGCCATGGCCTCCTGCGATCCCAGTGACCCCCACCAGAACTGGCTCTTCGTCTAAGCTCCCCATCCCCCCCGTGGGAGTTCCCTCAAGCCTCTCAGGAAACAGGACTTTGGGGACCCTGATGTTTGAGAACCTGATTATCAGCTTCTCTTAAAGATGGGTTTCTTTTTTTTTTTTTTTTAAGTAAAATAAGGTATTTTATTATTGTTTTAATGTGCATTTCTTGGTGATTAAAACACTTTTTCCACAAGTTTTGTATACTGTTTTTAAATTTTTATTTAAATCCAAGTTACTGAGTGCCTGGGTGGCTCAGTCAGTTAAGCATCCGACTTCAGCTGGGGTCATGATCTCATGGTTCATCAGTTCGAGCCCTACATTGGGCTCTGTGCTGACAATTCAGAGCTTAGAGCCTGCTTCGGATGCTGTCTCCTTCTCTCTCTGCCCGTCCCCTGCTTATGCTCTATGTGTCTCTCTCTCTCAGAAATAAATAAGCATTAAAATAAAATGAATCCAAGTTAGTTAACATATAGTATAATAATGGTTTCAGGAGTAGAATTTAGCAATTCATCACTTACCTGTAACACCTAGTGCTCATCCCAACAAGTGCCATCCTTTTTTTGTTTGTTTGTTTGTTTGTTTTTGAAAGAGGGCGAGAGGGAGAGAGAGAGAGACAGAGTGCAAGTGGGGGAGAGGCAAAGAGAGAGGGAGACACAGAATCCAAAGCAGGTTCTAGGCTCTGAGCTGTCAGCACAGAGCCTGATGTGGAACTCGAACTCGTGAGCTATGAGATCATGACCTGAGCCAAAGTCAGACGCCCAACCAACTGAGCCACCCCGGAGCCTCCCAACAAGTGCCTGCCTTAATGCCCATCACCCATTTAACCCATCCCCCCATCCACCTCCCCTCCAGCAACCCTCAGTTTGTTCTCTGTATTTAAGAATCTCTATGGTTTGCCTCGTTTTTATCTTATTTTTCCTTCCCTTCCCCTGTCTTCATCTGTTTTGTTTCTTAAACTCCACATATAAGTGAAATCATACATTTATCTTTCTCTGACTGACTTATTTTGCTTAGCATAATACATTTCTAGTTCCATCCACATTGTTGCAAATGGCAAGATTTCATTATTTTTGATTGCCTAGTAATATTCCATTGCATATATATATATACGTATATATGTATATATATGTATATACCACATCATATTTATCCATTCGTCGGTTGATGGACATTTGGACTCTTTCCATAATTTGGTCAATGGTACTACCCAAAACATCGGGGTGCATGTGCCCCTCGAATCAGCATTTTGTATCCCTTGGATAAATGCCTGGTAGTGCAATTGTTGCGTTGTAGGGTAGTTCTATTTTTAATTTTTTGAGGAATCTGCATACTGTTTTCCAGAGTGGCTGCACCAGTTTGCCTTCCCGCCAGCAGTGCAAAAGGGTTCACCTTTCTCCGCATCCTTGCCAACATCTGTTGTTGCCCGAGTTGTTAATGTTAGCCTCTGACAGGTGTGAAGTGGTTTCTCATTGTGGTTTTGATTTGTATTACCCTGATGATGAGTGATCTTTTCATGTGTCTGTTAGCCCTCTGGATGTCTTCTTTTGCTGATGTTCATGGCTTTTGTCCATTTATTCACTGGATTGATTGTTTTTTGGGTGTTGAGTTTGGTAAGTTCTTTATAGATTTTGGATACTAACCCTTTATCCGATATGCCATTTGCACATATCTTCTCCCATTCCGTCGGTTGCCTTCTAGTTGTGTTGATTGCTTCCTTCACTGTGCAGAAGCTTTTTATCTTGATGAGGTTTCATAGTTCATTTTTGCTTTTGTTTCCTTTGCCTCAGGAGACGTGTCTAGTAAGTTCCTGTGGCCAAAGTCAAAGAGGTTGTTGGCTGTTTTCTTCTCTAGGATTTTGATGGCTTCCTGTTTTATGTTTAGGTCTTTCATCCTTTTTGAATTTATTTTTGTGTATAGTCTAAGAAAGTGGTCCAGGTTCATTCTTCTGCATGTCACTGTCCAGTTTTCCCAACACCATTTGCTAAAAGACTATCTTTTTTCCGTTGGATATTCTTTCCTGCTTCGCTGAAGATTAGTTGGCCATACATTTGTGCATCTAATTCTGGATTCTCTTTTCTATTCCATTGATCCATGTGTCTGTTTTTGTGCCAGTACCATACTGTCTTGATGATTACACTATTCATCAAGAATAGTGTACATCTTGCAGTCCAGAATTGTGATGCCTCCAGCTTTGGTTTTCTTTTTCAACATTACTCTGGCTATTTGGGGTCATTTCTGATTCCATACAAATTTTAGGATTGTTTTTTCTAGCTCTGTGAAGAATGCTGGTGTTATTTTGATAGGAATTGCATTGAATGTATAGATTGCTTTGGGTAATATTAACATTTTAACAATATTTGTTCTTCAAATCCATGAGCATGGAATGTTTTTCCATTGCTTTGTGTCTTCCAATCCTTTCATAAGGAATCCTTTATCTTACTTCATCTGTATCGTAACCCTGTGAGAAAGGCAGGAGGGGGGCCACCTTGCCAATTTTACGGATAAGAAGGCAGAGAGGCAGGGAGAGATAAAGGTGCCAGTCTAGTCCCACAGCTAGTGGATGGTGGGAGCGGAGACTGAGACTTGATTTGGAACGCTGAGCCAGCGTTCCTTCCACCACACCACAGGAACACCAGACAGCTAGCCATCCCCATTCTCTTTTCCCTCCGTGCTGATCACTTCTGACTGGCACGTCTCTAATGCCTAGAACGGCGGAGCCAGGTAGCCACGAGGGAGGCCGCATTTGGGGATCCTGGGATGTTCGTGTTGAAAGCAAGCTCGTGGAGCCAGTGATTCTCAGGTCTGAGTCCTAGAAGCCTTGTTTCAGTGTAGATGGAAAGCCGAGTGGCAATGGGTGAAGCGGAGGGCAGGGGAGGGCAATGCCCAGCAGCCCCTGAATCCCTAAAGGTCTGTGAGCACCATTTGAAACCATTATTTTAGTCCAGCCGTATCGTTTTCATATTGTGAAACCGAGGCCAAATGAGGTAATTTGTCCAATACCACATGGCAAAGTATTGGCATCCTGGGACCCTGGGAAGTCTGAGGAAGCAGGGACAGTGTGTAGAATTGAGCACAACTGCTTATCTGGCCTCATGTGCTGTACCCACGTGAAGCCTCCACGTGGAGCAGACCCAGCATGCATGTCAGCTCTTCTCCAAGCAAGCTGGACCCTCCCAACATGGCCACCTTGTCTGACCTAGAGAGCCCGCTGCCTAGAGGAGGACTCCCATTCCTTCCAGAAGGGCTTCTGACTTTCCATAACAGGCTGTCATCTTGGGCATTACCACATGAGGGTGCCATGGGACTGCAGCTGCCTCTCCCGGCACAATTCCCACTGCAGGAAGTCTCTCCCAAGTTCCTGACAGCCTTCAGGACCCTGTAGAGGAAGCATTCTGTGGTAGCCTAGCCAGAGGGAGAGTGGAGAGTGGCCAGGATATGGTCAGGGGTGGGGAAAGGAAAAATTCTTTGCTGGCAAAAATGGGACATGAGATCCCAGTTAAAATAAAGGGTTTATGGCCTCGGTAAAGGAAACTTACCATTGGTTCCTCCTCCCCCACAGTGTCCCTTAGCTGATCTGTTGGAGAATCAGTGGGTTCAGGCTGTATAGAGCCACACACGTCACATCCGAATTGTGTCACATCTCTGTTTCTTGTCCCCAGACATCCCTTTGGCCCCCAATCTAGCCTACATGGTGTATGTCAAGCACATGTGGACATGAGGAGACGTAAGATGAGGCTCTTGCTCCACGGAGCTCAGCCCCTAGCTGGAGAAGCAGCTGCAAGCAAGTCAGGACCAGCCTGGAGATATTCAGAGACATGCTAGGTGAGGTGGAAAGAACAATTCCTTCCATTTAGGGAAGTCAGGGAAAGCCTCACCAAGATGGTGACATCTGACCTTCGACCTCAGGGATGGGTCCTTAGGTGGGACCTCACACAAGCGACACTCTAGACTCAGAAAAGTCACAGAGAAACAAAGGTACAGTGGATCTGACAGACCAAGGGGACATCAGAGTGGAGGGGCGGTGGATATAGAAGCTAGAAGATGGGGACCACAGTATGACTTCCGTGGGGCCAAGGCCCTTTTGTCTTCATAAAAAAAATGTTTATGTTTTACAACTGCATTTGGTATAAAAATATAATCCAGGCTGATTGTATTCATTTTACTTCTTCTGATTTAAAAAGAAATTAAAACCGTGTGGGCCCTAAAAGTATTGTGGGCCCTAGGCCCTGTGCCTGCTGTGACTATGGGGTAAGTCAGCCTGTAGAACAGTGGGTTGGGGCCCAATGGAGAAGGCTTTGAAGGCCATGCTAATTTGGGTAAACCATAGGGAGCTGTAGATCCTAACTCTAATCCTAGCTCTGTCCTAGGTTGCATTAAGTATCCAAACATTTACCAGGCGTTGATTGTTTGCCATTTATCCCATATCCTTCATGCTCTCCATGCATCACTCAGCAGCTTTCCAGCCAATATTATGATATATGCCCAACCAAGGTGGCCTGTTTCGCACCAAGTTTCCTCACCCCTCTGCAAAAGCAGTATAATGTCTCCCAGGGCAGTCAACTAAGAGCAACTCACAGGGGATGAGAGGTGCAGCGGGAGGGAGAAAACACACAGCACACCTAGAGAGTAGGTCCAGCTTTGGGAGTGGGGGAAGGACTAAGGAAGATAGGGAGTCAAGAAGAGAGAGAGGGCACTGGTGGGGTGTTAGAAGACTTCATGGCCTCCCCTTAGCGGAGACTGGCCTCACCCTACCCCAATATCGGCACTATTCCTTAAAATTCACCCCTCTGATCTTTCTCGGAGTTAACCTAAAACCTTAACACCTTGCTTAAATCTTGCTTAAAACCTTGGTGCTGTGCTCCTATCCCCTGGTTCTAGAAGCCTCTTGCTGTAGAGGGTCCCTCTAAATGGCTGGTGCCTGTTGGGGATTGATTTCCTGCTTGAAGAATATCGGCTCCATTGCCAAAAATAGCTGACAAAAGTAATGCTGTAGAGAAGCCAAATAATACAGAAGAATACGAGTTTAAAAAGTGAAATTGAAGGGTGCCTCGATGGCTAAGTCAGTTGAGCGTCTGATGTCAGCTCAGGTCATGATCTTGCGGTCCGTGAGTTCAAGCCCCACATCAGGCTCTGTGCTGACAGCTCAGAGTCTGGAGTCTGCTTCAGATTCTGTGTCTCCCTCTCTCTACACCTCCCCTGCTCACACTCTCTCTCTCTCTCTCTCAAAAATAAATAAACATTAAAAAAAATTTTTTTAAGTGAAATTGATCCTCACAATGCCTCCACACCTATTGATTCATTCTCTAGAAGTACTAACTTCTGGATAAAAACCCTTTCATACCCTTTTTCTATGAATAACAAATACACAACCAGTACCATATCATCTGCCATTTGATATCTTCATTTAGGATCTCAAGGGCATCTTTTCATGTCAGTTCATTAAAGTCCAACTCATTCTTTTTGAAAGCTGGAGAGTACTCCATAATTTGGTTAAACCTAATTTCCTTAACCTTTCCCTGCTAATGAATACTTGGGTTTTTCCCAGTTTTGCGACAACTTGGTGACAAACTCTACCAGAACCCACATCCTCGTACATTTATTTTTGTGCCTGTGTTTCTTTCAAAAGGGTGCAATCCCAGAATTAGAATTGCTTGGTCAGAAGAAACACAAGGCCTCCGAATTTAAGCCAAAGCCACTGTCTATGTCTAACCCTAACAGTGAAAATAGAGTCTGACCAGCATGGGAGATGAGGCTGAGCGTGCAGATTAGGTGACGGTTGTTAGGGCCTTAAGTGTACTCCTGAAGACTGGTTTTTATGCAAATATAGATCACGTTGCTCTAGGCCAAGGCTATGGAGGTGGATGTGACATTGGCTCACCCTGGAGTATGTGATGCTGAGGGGTAGCCTGTAGCTGGCCCTAAAGGCCTCCTCTTGGGCTCCTCATCCTGAAGGTAGAGCTGGTTTCTTAACTCCAGAGCTGGTTTGTGTGTGTGTGTGAGCATGACCAAAGAGGCCTGATTCCCCAGCCCAGCTCCACCCTCTTCCTCATCTACTTTTGTTGGAATCCTGGGGGCTAGACTGGAAAGGGGGCCCTCCAGGTGCCACGAGCACCATAATGTGATGGCCCTGAACAGCTCTATGACATGGCATATAGAATTCCTCCCTCTAGGCCTCTCTTGTAACTGTAAGCATGAATCTTGAATTCTGGAAACTGTCTAGGCCACCAACCCCCACCCCCACCCCTACCCTCAGGGTGAACCAGATGACTCTCCTGCCACTCTCCAGGCTTGCTGGCTTCTTCTGCCTAAATCACAGCCCAGCTCGTGGCCCTCTGCTCCGGGGCCTCCCAACCCAAAGTCCTCTGCCCGCCTCAAGGCGCCCTGCACCCCCTCCTTTCTCCTCTCCTGACTTTGATGGGCAGAGCCTTTCATCTCCTGCAGGCCATGCTTATTCCTCGCCTGCTCCCTCTGCCCTCCATGCTCATAGCCCTCAGACTATCTCCCTTTCCTGGGGGCGCCCCCCTTCTAACCTACCTCACGCTCTCCGTCTCTGGGAGCCCTCTGGTTGGCTCTCCATCTGGGTCTCCCTAAACCCGTTTCTTAGGACCTTCCTCCACCAGAATTCTCTCCACTGACCCCACTTGGCTTAGCCTCCCTGCATTTATACCTCCATCCCGGAGGCATAGCCCACCTCCGTCCTTGGGCAGGGGGAGATTGCTAACTACTCTTCCCTCCTCCACGCCCACCCCTTGCCTCCACCTCCTGGTGCATTACAGTGTCACTGAGGACAGCAAGGCAGTGACAGACTGTGAGGGGAGCACCAGCCCTGGTTCCCTCTCTTTTTTCTGAAAAAAGAGTTCACTGGATGCCTTTCAACGGGATGCAGATGCTTAATTCGGCCCTGACCTGACCTTGTTCTGTCTTTGAACAACATAGATAAATTCAACAAGAAGATAAATGAGTTTACTTGAAAATAAATCTTTTCATTTGTATTTCCACGTCACCTGTGATTTTCCCCGGCCTTCCCTCTGCAGCCCTGACAGCTGCTGATAAGAGGAGTATAAAGAGGGCTTGGTTCATGGCAAGGGGGCAGTGGTCAACCTGGCCGGCAACATGCTACGCTTCTTGGTGTTCGCCACCCTGGTCCTTTATGGTAAGTGGGTCCTCTGGCCTGACTGCTCTAGCGCGGAGGATTTGAACAGCAGGGTCAAAAGCTATCCTTAAGTCCTGGCCCGCTCTCTATCCCCGGGCGAGATGGGACACCCTGTGGGTCTGGCAAAAACTTTCCCCTCCTGGAATCCAGGATAGGAAGAGCGAAGGCTGCTCTCCATGCAGGACCCTCTGGTTGGCAGGGCCTTGGGCCACAAAGCCGAGATGCCTCTTTTGTGGGTCTGGGCTTCCTTGCCACCCTCATCGCCAGGAAGACATCCTCAGCAGGTGTCTGGCTGGGATGTGCGCTGCTGTCCTTGCCCCCCTGGGGAATCCTGCCAAAGCACTGAATGTGTGGGTAGCGGGGTGGGAGGTCACTTAGGGCCATGGGATGGCCCCAAGCTAGGCTGAGACCACAGGGAGCCTCTGGGGCCTTAGCCCAGTGATGTGACATGGGTCCTTGGTAGTATGCCAGAGTCCTGGGGACACCCGGGGTTGGGGGAAGCAGAAGCCACTCTGACTCCCCTGCTTTCAGAAAGGGCTCCCGTAACTCTCAGCTGGGCCCCTCATTTGCTGGGGAGGAACTGTGAATTCGCAGACAAAGCATAACCGCCACCCTGCCCCCCACCCCGAGCTGCGAGCTGCCCCCGTGCTTAGTCATCACTCACTTTTCTTCTGCCCTACAAAGGACACAGCACCCAGGACTTTCCAGAAACCAACCCCCGGGTAGTTGGAGGGACTGAAGCTGGGAGGAATTCTTGGCCCTCACAGGTGGGTGCTCCTTCACAGCCCCAGACTTCCAATAGGACGAGCTGTGTGTGTGCTGGTATATAATACAACGTGCGTTTGTGCACAGCCTTATCCACAAGAAGCTCTCTAGCTGTCTGGATCCTAGATGTACAAGGTGAACAGGCCCAGGCTTAGGTGGAAAAAGCGCCCAGAAGGTTTGGGGAAGGGGATCTGAACACCAACCACACTCACTGTCCCAGGCACGCACCCAAACCCAAACCGCATGCCTGTTCCCAGTGGCACAAGCCAGACCGTGTGCCAGACCCGCAGCTCAGATCTGCTGAACCCTGACACACACGCACACGCACACACCGCTCCACACAGTGTGCCTCTGCCTTCAAGCACACCCCTGCCCCCCGAGTAGAGCATGTGGCTTACTTGACTATTTAGAGGGTTTCTACTTTCGTAACAAGGCAGCAAGGCTTTGATTTAAGCAATCCTGGATGTGTGAAACCGGCAAATTAACTGGCAAATAACCACACTTTGAGAGGAATCCCTACCATGAACATTCAGTTCGCTTCACCGAAGTTTGCATCCTAATTTTCAGAAGTAGAGCAATTGTGGAACATGTAGTGCTGAAGAAGACATGAGCTGATAAAAATGAATATTCCAGTGGTGGTTCTGAGTATTCCCTAAGGGGGTGGGGGGTGGACAGGGACAGGACATGTCTTGAGGACATTGGAGAGGGCACTCTGGAGCCCTAAGCCTGTGGGCTTAGGTGATGGAGCAATTCCACAACCTCGTTTCCTTCCAAGAGGGAATGCAGGTCAGAGGGCCTGGGTTCTTGGCCCTTTGCCAACAACCCAGAGTGGGGATGTCAAATACACTGTGGGTGTGCCTTTCCTCCCCCGTCCGTGTACACAGCAAACATCAGCCAACAGCGGAGCCCTCTTTCCTGCTGATCCCAGGGCTGTCTGCACACCCCTTCTCACCGCCATTCCGAGGAGCCACTGGCGACCGATCAGTAGCAACTGACAGGTCAAATGAAACCCTCTTGCCGTCTCTGGCCCACAAAGTTGGAGAGTGTTGTGAAGGATGGAAGGAATGGAAGGAAGTGTAATATGTAGTTTGGGACAAAGCCTTTTAAGAAACACCAACCTCTCCCTCCCCTCTCTCCTCCCCTTCTAGATTTCCCTCCAGTACCTCTCTGGGGGCAGTTGGCACCACACCTGCGGAGGGACACTCATCAGACAGAACTGGGTGATGACAGCCGCTCACTGCGTGGACAAGTGAGAAAAACAAAACCGTAGCTTGGCTGAGCCTCTGGAACGGGAGAAGTCTGGCCTTTCGGGAGGAATATGTATTTCTGAGCACTCAGGACAAGACTTTAAGGGGCCATTGGGGGGGCCCATGGAGGTAGAATATAAGGAAATGTACGGACTTTGGCACAGGGCAAGATTAGGTTCAAATGCCGTTTCTCCTACCTTCCTGACTTTGGATGACTTCCTGAGCTTCTCTAAGCTCTCATTCTCTTATTTCTAAAATGGGGTGATAAAACCTACTTTGCAGTGTTATTGTGAGGATTAAGTAGGTGAATATTTAAGTGTCCGGTCAACGCCTGGCTGGTAATCATTTTTTTCTTATGTGTCTTGAGCAATTGTTGTCAACTTTCAGCACGAATCAGAATCACCTGGAATGCACAGATCAAGGCTTCTGATCTGGTGGGTTCAGGGTAAAGCCTGCTAATCTGCATTTCTCACAAGTTTCCACGTTATGCTGGCTTTGCTGGCCCAGGGAACGTGCTTTAAACTACTGGCTTATACTTCCCTCAAAACCTCTCTGTGGGCTGAGAGCCATTATTTCATTTATGTTCACCCTACCTCTCCCAGGTTATGAGATACTCAGGCTAGGCTGTTTAGCTTGAAAAATGGGGCAGTGAAGTTGATGGTGGTTTTGGTCACTCCCACAGGCTAGTAAATTCGAGAACGAGAGAGCTTGTTACTTCCTCGTCTTCCAGGGTCTTTCCACTGCCCTCTGCCAGGGCCAGTGAAGATGAGTTCTTGTCCTAAAGATAATATGTGAGATGGTTTCCCAACTTTTCTCTAAGGGAAAAGAGGCTCCCCACCCCCACCCCGTCACTCAGGGCTTTCTTCTCTTCTCTTACTTCAGCAGCAGAATGACCTTCCGTGTGGTGGTTGGAGAACACAACCTGAACCAGAACGATGGCACAGAGCAACGTGTGAACGTGCAGAAGATTGTGGTGCATCCATATTGGAACAGCAATAACGTGGCTGCCGGGTAGGGTCAGGGCTCTGGGAGGTAGAGGCCTGACTGGCCAGCATCAGGGGCTTGGCTTCCCTTACATTCATTCAGAAGGACTCTGAGAATTTAGCTTTTTGGAAGGTTTGAGAATTCTGGAAGATCTAAGCAGGTTTGCATGATTGGGTCACCTGACACTCCTTCTCTGCAGAGTTTCGTGTTTCCATTTCTATTGTTATTTATTATCCATTTTATGGAACAGACCCCATCGGCAAAAGTAAATGTCTTAAAATGAATCTTATATGAGAAAACTCCTGCGAGGCCCAGCTGTAAACTTTTGGAAAGGAGGTAGTCAAAATGGTGGTCAATTCTCTGGAGTGTGGGGGGTGGGGAGCGGGTCGAAGTCACCGGGATATTTCTGCGGAGTTTTCAGACCCATGCGGCATTGTACATCTTTCTTCTCTGAGAATTCCTCTCTACTACCAAGATCATAGCACTCTGTTCCTCTCTGATTCCCCGTTCATAACTGAAAGCTATAAGCCCCACTCTCCCTTCCCCCATCCCAGAGCTGCGGAGGCCACAGCTAGACCGCAACACCAAGACCTCACCAGCAGGTGCTGCCATTAAACAAGTAATACCCTACAATCCAAATGTGTTTGAATTGGAAGCTTAGCGAGTCAGCCCTTTTTCAAAGCTGTTGGTTTCTAATTCTATGGGCACGCAAAGGCTGGTGAGGGCCGCCCTTCTGCTGACCTGAGGGAAGGCCCGAGCAGGCTCGTTTCCTCCTCCAGCTATGACATCGCCCTGCTGCGCCTGGCCCAGGCGGTTACCCTCAACAGCAATGTCCAGCTGGGTGCTCTGCCGCCGTCGGGGACCATCCTGCCCAACAACAGTCCCTGCTACATCACAGGCTGGGGCAGGACCAAGAGTAAGTCACCTACAGTGGTAAAACCCACCACATGGGCCTTGAGTAGATAGCTGAGCTTCTGGGCACGTTTTTCTGCAGTCCCAGGTGCTCATAGCCAGAGACAAGGAACCAGAGATCAAATAACTGGTGCATGAAATCCAGCTAAGAACCGGCCATGGAACAGTCAAGTCAGGGAGTCAGAGACTCTTATAACTGAAAAAATACCAACACCAAACAAAACACCTTCCCTCAGAGAATATTTTGTACCAGCCTCTCATTATTATATATGGGGAGACTAAGGCCCAATGAAATTAAAGGCCTTATATAAGATCATATGACTAGCTAGTAACTAGTTAGCTGGGGCCAGGACCTGGCTCTCACTTTGGTGGTCGTCACACCATAGTCGCTGGGCTGTAGGGCCGGAGGAGTGAAGGCAGAAGAGGCCTCAGCTAGCTCTTTCTGGTCGACACGGGAAGAGCTCTGGTAGGCAATGTCATCCAGACAACATAGAAAGGTAGGAGGGGCTAGGAGCAGAGGTGGTGAAGGGCAGGGACATTGGGGCTGACCCAGAAGTCTGTCAGCCAGGAGGCGGTATTTGAGCTCTGGGGGAGAGACAAGGCCTTGCTGTGAGCAGCTAATCAGCTGGGAAATCCTGGAGCTGAGAGAGAGAGAGAGAGAGAGAGAGAGATGCTTTTAATGCAACTACTCTCAGTTCACTTAATGTCATAGAGGTTCAACCTCCTGATCTATAACATGAAAGGGTTGCTGTAAGGATGCAAGGAAATAATTCATGTGCAAAGGCTTTGAAAAGTCGAAAGAGCCAGATAAAGGAAAGCTGCAGCAAGCTCGTAGGAAATGAAAAGAAGGGTGTGTGGTCCCGGTTCTGCTTCGTGGGGATGACGGTGTAAAGTGAGTGAAAGCAGGGGAGTTCTCAACAGATAAGACCATCCTGGTGACTTTAAAGCACTTTCCTTCTTTGAAGCAGCAGTAGGAGATTGGAGGTTGGTGGTTGGAGCTTGGGAACGGTGATCAAGGATGAGCCCTGAAGGAAGGGGCCGTAGCCTGCATAGAAGGCGGGGAAAAGGGGAGGATGAGGCGTGCCCTGGAAGGAGGCTGCCCTGAGTTCAGCTTTCTTGGGAAGGTTTGGGAGGGTGGGGAAGGTCTCCCCCCCCACTCCAGAGGGTTGGGGGCTGACCTCCAATGCTGTGTGTCTTGTGCAGCCAATGGGCAGCTGGCCCAGGTCCTGCAGCAGGCTTACCTGCCCACTGTGGACTACGCCATCTGCTCTAGCTCCTCCTACTGGGGCTCCACCGTGAAGAACACCATGGTGTGCGCAGGAGGAGATGGGATCCGCTCCGGATGTCAGGTAAACACATGGGGGAACACGCCTGCTCTGGCATCTCGGTGAGAATGAGTCTGTGCCAGTAACTCTATACTCAAGGAATCTCAGAGTCGAAAGGAATCCTACAATTCATCTTGCCTGTGCCCTGGCCTCAGAAGCTTGTATGTGGCCCAACATTGGTGTGTTGGTATATGTGTGCGGTCTTTGGAAGTTGTCACCTAGACTTCTTACAGTCCGGAGTGGTGGTTGTCACTGGGCATGAGAAAGCTCTGTTCTCATCAATCCCAGCTTTCCTTGTACCTCCTCGGCCACCAACCCTTTACCTCAATAGTATTCCCAGGAGTATATACAGGTGACTCTGGCAGGGGAGAGTGTACAAAATAGTGTTATAATCATTTATATATATAATAAATAGGACCTTCTATTTAGACAAGATTAATCTGCAAAATACCATCTCATAGATTCCTTAATGTGGTTCAACAAATGTTCTTGATTACCTGGTAAAGGCCAGGCACTGTGCTTAGTGTTAGGGATACAAATATGACTCAGACATGGTGTTTAGTGGACAAATGGCAGAGGCAAACATAGGAAAGAACATTGTAATACAACGTGAGTAAGTTGTATGTATAAAAAAGATGTGCATAGGGTGATACAGGAGCCCAAAGGATAGGCACTTACCTAGACCTGTTGGGGTCAGAAAAGACTTGCCTCCCCCCAAGAAAGTAACGTCTGTAGTGAGTCCTGATGGTTAAATGGGAGAAAGCCAGGCAAAAAGGGGAAAAGCTGTTCAGAGAAAGAGAAAGAGCATGAATGAGGGCATGGGCCCAGAAACCATCTAGAACACTTAGAGAATTACAGGGCGTTCCCGACAGCTGGAGCGGAGGTCAGAGCTCACAAGCCTCCAAATCTCCTACCTGTTTCACTATAGTCCTGTTTCTCTATAACCATTCTATAGAATGCTTTTTTTCATGTTTGTCTTCTACTCTCTTGTCAAATTTCTTTTTTTTTTTAATTTCTTTTTTTAATTTACATCCAAGTTAGTTAGCATATAGTACAATAATGATTTCAGGAGTAGACTCCTTAATGCCAGAATGCTTTGTAAATTTTTAAATGGCTGAGAATAAATTAACAAAAATAATGCCATGACACATGAAAAATACAAAGTTTTAACGTTCATTAAAAAAAACACATTTGTTTGGAATAAATACAGCCATACTTGTTTATTTACATATTGTTTATGGCTACTTTCATAGAGTTGAATAGTTGCAACAAAGACTATAGCCTGCAAAACCTAAAATATGTACTATTTGGCCTTTTACAGAAAATGTTTGCTGACGCTTGGGCTGGAAATAAACTATTACCATACCAGGGAATGTCAGGAGACTACACTGGAGGCAAGTAGGAGCCACAGGACTTAGCGCTTCAAGTGCTGTGTGCGGGGGAAGAAATCTTTCCCTTCTCCCTTCTAAGTTCTTTGGCTCACCTAATAATTAAATTGACAGAAGACAGATTAACAGGAGAAAAACTAGTTTAATTTCATATTGCAGAACCTCATAAAAATATGAGACTCAAAGACCTTTTAGACAAAGAAATAACAAACTTGTGAAGAATTGACAAGAGAAAGAAGTTTGGGCTTGATGTAAATTAGCGAAGAAACAACAGGGTGAAGTAACAGGGTTTGTTATATGGCCCTGCATTCCCTGTCTCCAGCCGGAAGGATGTCTCCTTACCTCCTAGTACAGGGAGGGTACCTTTCACATGGGAGATTTGTTTTCTGCTTTCAGAGGAACAGAGTAGGGTTAGAATGTCCTTCTTACATTGTCTGTTCTTAAGTAACTTTAATTCAAAATAATCAATATCCCAAAGTGGTGCATTTGGTGGCAGCCTGCCCTGAACCTCCATCGCATGCTTAGGGACATGAACTTTATCTTTCAGGCACTGCGAAACCATTAAAGAGTTGTAAAAAGGAGAACAGCATTATCAGAGTTGTCTTTTAGAGATATTGTCTAATGACAGGGTAAGCATGTCTTTGAAGAGTGTTAGGTTAGCCAAGAGACAGATTAGGAGACTACTGTAATTATCTAGGCAATAAACTTGAGGGCTTGAACTAGGGCAGTGGAAAGGAGGGAGAAAGAAGGAGGACCTGGAGTGACTTCCAGGCATTGGTTTAAGTGATTCAGAGGAAGGGTTTGCTGCCTCCAATGAGAGAAGGTTTATAGGATTTGGGAAAGAAGATGATGAACTTGATTTTGAACAAGTTGAGTCTGAAATCCCAGTGGGACATTCAGGTATAGTTAATCAGTAAGTAAGTAGATATAAAGAAACAGAGCTTGAGGGGAGAGCTGGGCTAGAGATAAGCCAGATGAGCTCCACCCCCCACCCCAGCCACCCCCATCCTGCAGGGGAAAAGTTGTAGAATGAGAAAAGAACAGTGAGTTGAGGGGAAAAAACTATGATAACATGAATACTTGAATGCTTCAGGGATAGGTGGAGGGCAAAGAACCCATAAGACCTAAGAAGGATTAGAGGTAATAAGGGCTTTCCAGAGTCTCAAGAAATACTGATGTGTCGTACACAGTATACAGTGCATCCAGGAGCCACAGTAGATCGTTGAAGTGCCTACTTTGGCAGCTGGTGGCTCACCAGTAACTGTGGCAAGAATTTCAGTAGAGTGGAGGGGGCAGAAGTTTTATTGAAGTTAAGAAATGAAGAGGCTAGAAACATAGTAAGGAATGGAAAATACTCTTCCAAGAATCTTGGGTGAAAGACAGGGACCAAAAAAAAAAAAGAGTCTGACAGCTTTAAGGAGGATGACAAATCATGGAGGGGCTAAATATAGTATATTAAAATTGAGTAATGTAATACGCAGAGAAGAAAGGATCTTGTAGAGTCAGAGAGAGGAAATAATGGACGGCACAAGATCTCAGAGGAGGAGCAAGGGAACCAAGAGCACAGGAAGAGAGACATCAAAACGTGCATGGATATGAAAGAGTGTGCAGGCTGGGTGGCTGGAGGATGGCAGGTGTTTGCATTATTTTTTCTATTTACTTATGATATAAGAGTCAGATTGAATGCTGATAATGAAGGTACAACGGTTGTATGGGTCTGGACTAATTAAAGTGAGTGCAACACAAGTGGCCTCCACGATGTTACTGATAGAGTGGGGTTGCAGACCACGCGATCACTAAGTGAGCAGGTGATTCAGTCCATTTTACTCAAAACCCAGTTGCAGGGATGCGTTAATCCAGGGCTGCGGTTTCCTGCATTACTGGAGCAGAAGGACAAGACTACAGACCAACTGTAAGGTCCGAGCTAAGTGGTAGAAGAGAAGCCAGCTGTAGGATGGTAGGCTGAGTGAAACAGTAGAATCAAATGATCAAAGCTTTTTGGTGAGCACCTAGAACCACAGAAGTAAGGTGACCGACTCATCCCAGTTTGCCCAGGACCTTCCTAGTGTATACTGGGAGCCCTACATGCAAGTAGAAATGGATAGGTAAGCAGTCTCTCCCAGGTCCTCACCAGCCAGCTTCCCCTATTACCTTAAGGTTTAACCTCTCTGAGTTAATTCACTTTCCCTCTGCTCTCCCAGGGTCTTGAAGTCTGAAAATGTAGAGTACTTTTTCTTTTCTTTTCTTTTTTTTTTAATGCTTTATTTATTTCTGAGAGAGAGAGAGAGAGCGAGAGAGAGAGAGAGCGAGAGAGAGAGAGAGAGAGCGCCAGGGAAGGTCACAGAGAGAGGGAGATCTAGGATCTAGGATCTGAAACGGGCTCCAGGCTCCAAGCTGGTAGTCAGCACAGAGCCCGACGCGGGGCTCAAACCCATGAACCGTGAGATCACGACCTGAGCCAAAGTCGGAGTACTTTTTCTTCTGCAGCTGCTCCAATTGACAATTCTCTGAGGCGGTTGTGTCTCCAGGTCCCTTGCCACTGGAGTTTCCCAAGAGTGTTTCTTCTGGGAATTCAGACTTCTGGGTCCCCCAACCTTTCACCTCAGAATGGATCCACTCATTCCCACTGAGCTGCTTTCCAGCCCTTCCTTCTGCCCTCAGATCCTCAGCCACACCTTCCATCTCTCCAGAGCCTGTTTCTTTTCAAGTCAATTAACATAAGATGTTAGTATAACATAAGATGATAGTATTATATGTAATTTAATGACCTTTCATTCCTCTAGCCCAGAAATACTCTCAACCCTCTATTAGAACTGGGATGGAAGATTTTTAGGTTGTTTTGTTTGATTTGTTTTGAGTGCAGTAATCTAAAGAAAACATCCTCTTTTCCTAAGCAGTAGCTGGGGTGTGGTATGGCTAGTTCCTTTTTAAAAGAATTATCCCCAATTTGAACTTTTGGTGTCTTTTCCTTTTGAGCTTTAATTTTTAATGAGGCTATATGTATAAAATTGCTTAAAGTGACAAATCAAACTGTGAGCTTAATAATGGAAAAAAACTATCACTGTGTTCTTTCCGCTCTTCTAGATCTCCCTCCCCAGAAGGGACCACTTTCAACTCTTGTTAGCTGATTCTTTTGGTGTCTACTTCCATACCTCTCTAAAAATAAATCCTTGTATTCTTACTTAATTTTTCAGTTCAGGCATTATGGGTGATGTGGGTCTCTCTTCCTTTTACACTATGTACCTGTTAAATAACAAAAATTCAACTGAGCAAATTTAAAGATCAAAGTGGCTTTATCCAACGTCAGGAATTGGGAAGCACCCCCATATAGCAAACAGAAAGGAGCTCCATCAAGCTGCAGAAAAGGAAAAGTTTTTAAAGGCAGAGAGGGAGCTGGAATAAAGGAAATTATTAGTAAAGAAGGCCTTGTTTTAGGCAAGGTTGTCCTCCTGAGGGAAGCAGAGGGGGTCTATTAGCAGATTACCTCCTGCTGCTGACCAGGAAACTCCAAGTTGGCTGGCTGAAGGTCATGTTTCTGAAAGACGCTGAAGCCATAGTTAGGTTAGGTGTTAAGTCTTGGTGGAGTTTAGCATAAGTGACTCCATTTTGGATCTACTGTCTCCTTAACGATTCCCTGCTTTTGATTAGATCCTCAACTTAACTGACAGCTATGATAAAAATTTACGGCATCAGTGCTACTCTCAGCTACTGCAGTTCTCATAGCACTTTACCCTGCAGTTCTCAGCATTTTGTGAAATTTTGTTGATCCTTTGTGTGGTATTCACAGTTCTTGTGGTTTTTTGCTTAATCTCTGTGACATTCACAGCCCACGGCTTCAAGTTCAATCACCCAAAAGTTGCTCGTTCTCTTCATTCCTTTTCTGGTGTTCCTGTTTTGCGGAGATCATTTGCTTGGTAGTTAGTGGCTGTGAACATGCATTTAAAACTTTTGAGAGAATAACAATGGACCAGGGAAACTATTATGTTTACGATAAGTAGAATAATTCCCAATGTTTAGAATGCATTTTGGAGCCATGGTCCCCAACATCCAAACCAATCAAAATCAAATAAGTCAAAGAAAGACCCTGTTGTAAGAGTCACCCTTCTAAGCCATGTGACTTGCTTGGTGATCTTATGTAGTTGAGTTTCAATTTCCCCAGAAGCGTTAATCCGAGCACAGTAGGTGGTATTGGTCACAGTACAGACATCCCCTCACTCAGCTAAAGATAATTAAGGACTATCCTATCATCAAGAATAACTTATGGGGAGCCGGGTGGTTCAGTTAGTTAGTTCAGTCAGTTAGAGTGTCCGACTCTTGGTTTTGGCTTAGGTCATGATCTGAGGGTCAAGGGATTAAACCCTGCATTGGGCTCTGTGCTGAGTGTGAAGCCTCCTTGAGATTCTTTCTTCTCCCTCTGACCTTCTCCTTGACTCGCTCCCTCTCTAAAAAAAAAAAAAAAAAAAAAAAAGAACTTTGGCTAGAGAGTCTAAGGATCTTTATTGGGCAGCTACTGTTTTAGCAGCAGATTCTACAATATCTTCAAGAGTGAAAGAGAGGTTTCTGATCATATTCTAATGAACATTTAGAACTCTATTCCTAACCAGGGAGGTGTAGCCCTGCCAAAGGAAGTGAATCCTAAATCCTGAATAATTCCTTTCTTAACTCAATTATCTAACTCGATGATTCCTTTTTAACTCAATTCTTTCTCTAACTTGGTCACATAAATCCAGGGAAATTGTACAATGAGGTATCTTAGTTCAATTGTGGAAAGCCTAGGGGCACAGTTGGATAACCTAAAAGGCATTTATTTCCTGGCTGTGTCCCAGCTGCCTAGTCATTCATAGGCCCAAGGAGAGTGATAAATACCGCAAAGACAACAACCCCTCTCGGGGCACAAAATACTTCTCAATAAGGTAGCACTGTTAATGGATTCATTCCAGGGATTGTTGCATTTACCCATTCAAACCAGGGATAAGTTAGGTCTTCTCTTAGCCTGAAATAAAAGATTGTCCTAGGTTCCAGAGGTTGCCCTCCTTAGCCATGGCCCAGGAGATATGGATGATGGCATTATCTTTCTAGGCCAGCTCCAGAGTGAAGGAAAGAAAGGGAAGAAGAAAGGGTTTTATATTTAGCTAAAGTATGAAGCCTTGATCTGGCATCTTGGGAGGAAGCAGTCTACCTCCATGTCAGCTACTTCTCTTTCTAATCACTTTGATTGGAGGATCTCCAATGTTTGTGTAGGACCAGATGTCAGCTGTGAGATGCATGTCAGAGTCCCTGGAGTCTGGCCACCATCTGGGTGGTGCGGAGGACCTGGTGTACTCCCTTCCAAAGAGATTCAAGAGCAGTCTTTGTTCTCATTGATTCCGAATCAGAAAGGTGAGAGAAAATTGGAAATGTTAGTTTGAAGAGTCATAGCCAGATTGTTTAGAAAACTAGAAGAATTCAGGATCCAGTTTGCAGGTATATAGTAGAACCTGGAAGACAATGAACAGGATTAGAATCTAATGCAGATAAAAGTGTAAACATAATTTCTTCTCTCTACACTTACCTTCATTTCTTACAGAAAAATTAACTTGTTTACATATTAAACTTTGCCTGATTATTTACATATGTGCAGCAAGAATAGCGACTGACCACCTAAGTTCTTTTTAAGACTGCTTTGCTGGAATCTTGTAAGCAAAGTGCCAGGTCAGTTTTTCCATGAGGTTTTATTGGCTCTGTAAAGTCAACCATTGTTTCTTTCTCCCTTTCTTTCTTTCTTTCTTTCTTTCTTTCTTTCTTTCTTTCTTTCTTTCTTTCTTTCTTCCTTCCTTCCTTCCTTCCTTCCTTCCTTCCTTCCTTCCTTCCCTCCTTCCCTCCCCTTTCCTTTCCTTTCCTTTCCTTTCCTTTCCTTTTTCTTTCTTCCTTTCCTTTCTTTTTAATTTTGAGAGAGAGAGACAGAGTGACAGAGAGACAGAGAGAAAGGGAGAGAGGGAATCCCAAGCAGGCCCCATGCTGTAGGGCTCATTCCCATGAACTGTGTGATCATGACCTGAGCCAAGATCAAGAGCCAGCTGTCTAACTGACTGAGCCACCCAGATACCCCAAGTTAATCTTAGTTTCTTAAAAGTGTCTGGTCATATCTGAGTCTATGCACAACTTTCTCAAATATGATATTCCAGTCAGAGCTTTGGTAATATACCCAATGTTTCTAATTGTGTCTTTTTACAAGGAGATCAGATTCTCATTGAACCTATGTAAACAACTAACTATAGTTTCTCTGGAACAACATGGGTTTGAACTGTGTGAGTCCATTATATGTGGATTCTGTTTTCAATAAATATGGAACAGTGTTTTTTCTCTTCCTTATGATTTTCTTGACAGCACTTTGTTTTCTCTAGCTTACTTTAAGAGTACCATATATAACAAATCTAACATACAAAATGTGTATTAATCGACTGTTTCTCTTATCAGTAAGGCTTTTGGTCAACAGTAGGCTACTAGTAGTTACATTTTGTAGGAACAAAAAGTTATACAGGGATTTCTGACTACACAGGGAGGGGCAGTCAGCATCCCTAACCCCCATGTTGTTCAAGGGTCAGCTGTATATTGTCATGAAAAGATTACTCAAGAGTTTTTGAATTGTGGAGGGATCAGGTAGGGAGAAAAACAAGTAAATGTTTCATCTTTAGTCACAAATATATATCTTACCAAACTGTTGGCAGCTTAAGAGAAAAGGTAAAAAGGTTTCCCAAAATCTGGAAAAGCAAAACATTAGAGGACCAGTAGTGTTTTAAACAAGAAGTCATACAAATGATAATCATCCCTCCTCCTCAAGTCACTCATGCCCATGTAATTAACATCTGTCCTATTTGAATCTGTTTTTCCCACCAGTTCTGGAAGTTCTCACCCAGTTCAGTTGCTTGATCTGAAAGTTATCAGAAACCTGTATTCTAGAGTACTTGTTAGATTCTTTTCCATAAATTTCTCTGAGGACAAAACACATTTGCAGGAAGCTTTTGTAAAATCAGCTGAGTAAAACAGTAACTCTCTGTACATGATAAAAGACTTAGAAATGCCCATTATTAAAGATGTGATGAGAGCTCATTCTTAATGGAATTGACAAAGGGACTTACCCATGGCCCTTGGAAATGGTGAGAAAGATAGTAAACTCATTGTCCACAGAGTGTCATCCCTGTTTCCTGGTGCCCCCAGAGCTGTCAGAAGTGTCCTTTGGTCTGGCCCCTGCCACCAAATCTGTTAAATAACAAAAATTCAACTGATTAAATTTAAATATCAAAGTGGCTTTACTCAATGATTCATGAGTCAGATCGCATCCCCTCTAGCAAATGGAAAGCAGTGTCATCAAGCTGTCGCAAAGAATGCCTTGTTTTAGGCAAGGTGGCCCTCCTAAGGGGTCTATCAGCAGATTACCTCCTAGTGATGACCTGAAAATTCCAGGTTGGCTTGTTAAAGATTGCATTTCTGGGAGAAACCAAAGCTACAATTAGGCTAGGTATGAAATCTTGGAGTTTAGCATAAGTGACTTTATTTTGGGCCTGCTGCCTCCTTTTTGACAGTTGGAACATTTTGGAAGAATGCTTTGTAATCAAAAGCAGCATTCTAAGTGAGATTATATATATTTCCATGTAGTCAACGGCTGCCCCTGGCTGTCTTCATTCTTCCAGAGATATGCTTGGCACACATAAGCGTGTGTATGCTTTACTGTGGGTCCCTAGTCTGGTGTTCCTGTATTTCTCTTTCTCATCTTAAACACTATTTGATGTTGCAAATCCTTCAGCAAGTTCATGAGAAAGGGAAGCAGTTTTTTTTCTCCTCCCTCTCCCTCCCCTTTTGGCAACCACCACTCTGTTCTCAGTGTCAATGAGCTTGTTTTGTTTTGTGTTTAGATTTCACCTTATATATGAGAGATCATACTGTGTCTTTCTCTGTCTGACTGGTTTCACTGAGCACACTGCCCTTGAGGTCCATCCACATTGTTGCAGATGGCACGATTTCCTTCTTTTTTAATGCCTGAACTCTTACCCACGATGTATTCTGAAATCACTTTTCATTTCCTGCAGAACTTTGTTTTCCCTGAAGTTAATAACCGTCTTTAAATTTGCATAATATATGCTCATTTTATCACTGATTCAGCTCCACGCTCTCCACTAATTTGTTAAGTGACTTATTTTACCCTCTCGTGACCCCAGTGTTTTGTGTCTTCGTATGGGTTTATTTGCATTCATCATGACAAGAGGCTTGGTGGGGTTTCTCATTTTAGAAACTCCAGAACTTTGGTTCTGAAAATGTTTGTTGATGATTTCCTCCCCTCCATTTTTATAGTGTCTTTCTAGAATGTCTGTTATTCACTTATTTACCTCCTTAGATGGTCCTCTTATTTTCTTAGTTTCTCTATATTATGTTTGTTTGTTCTACCGTAACTTCCAACCCTTCCAAGCTTTTCTTTCTACTATCATACTCATAATTTCCGAAGGCTCTTTTTGTTTTCTGCATGTTTTGGTTGGCAGTATGCTGTTCTTGCATCATGGGTGTGATATCAATCATAGGTTTTTATTGTTTGCTTCCTTCTCCCAGCATACTCTTGGCTGCCTTCATTTTTTGTTTATTTCTTTGTCTCTTCATTTTGAATTCTATTTTTATGTTAGAGTCTTTCTTCAGATGTTTGGTACTTCTTGACCATCTGGTCTTATTTCAGAGTGAAGTAATAAAAAGCTGATCAGTAGCTCTGAGCCTTTGGTGGGATTCATCCACGCTGAACTGGTCCGTTGGGTGATCTAGTGAAGATCTGGTGGTTTAGGCGGAGGACCTCCAAAGGCAGTAGCTTTAGGTCTTCCCTCTTGTGCTGGTCAGATTTTCCAGAGAAATATCTTTCAAGTTCCTGTCTGGAATTACAAAACTGGCATCTTGGGAGCTGGGTAAGGAGGAGAGTGTCCAAGTAAACCCAGGTTACTCTGATTCAAAGCCTGAGCAGGTAACCACTACCCAATGTATCATTTTCCCTCCCCTTCCCCCTGGTTTAGTTTAATGTGTTGACTACTTACCCTGTGTCTAAAGGCGAAGTCTAATTAGAACCACTGGCCTAAATGCTGGAGATGAAGACATTGTTAGGACACTCTACTCCCCCTACTCCCAGGTTTGATTTAAACCAATAAGAGCTACCGAGCTTAAGATGTTCAAAGTTCTATGCCAGCATTGTGGAGAGGAAACATATCAGGAAGACAGTCTCAGAAAGCAGTCTCAAAAAGCTCACAGATAGGTGTGGCAGGTAGAAACAAATTATGAAACCAAAACACAAGGCAGAACACGACATAAGTGCAGCAAAAGAAAGGATTAGGAAGATGAGATGCATCTGGATTGTGGGGATATGAAGGAAGTAGGGATCTGAATTGGAGCTTTAAAACTGCACAGGACCTGACATGCAGAAGCAGGGTATGAGCAAAAGCAAAGTTTCCAAGGTTTAAAAATGGAGTTTTCAGCCCCTCCACCTCCCCTCTGCAGGGTGATTCTGGGGGCCCTCTCCACTGCCTGCTGAACGGCAAGTACACCGTCCATGGAGTGACCAGCTTTGTGTCCAGCCTGGGCTGTAATGTCTCCAGGAAGCCCACAGTCTTCACACGCGTCTCCGCATACATCTCCTGGATAAACAACGTGAGTCCTCTCAAATGACAGGTTGAAACAGGATCACCTGGAGACCCATACACTGGCTGGGTTGGGGAGCAACCATTGGACAGGGAAGCCATCCTCTTCCTTACCGCACTCGTTCACTCCTTTCCCTCACCCCCGTGATGCGCTTTCCCTGAATAACGCTGCTCTCCTGAGCTCCCCTCTGCATACCCGCTCAGCAGACTTCACCTCAAATGTTTACTGCTTAGGGTAAGATAGTGACAACAGCAGACCTCAACCAGGCACGTATCAGTGCTGTCCTAAGTCAAAGCCGAGGGAAACAGCTTCAGAAAGTACTGCATGCTCCTGGGAAAGGGAAGAGTCACGAACATTTTCTCCCATGAGCTCCTTCTGAGGGCATTAGGAGACTTTGCTCTACCCTTTAGTGAGAGGTTTTACTACCTTAGATAATGCTTGAAGGTTAGGTGAGACTTGACCTACACTGACTTAGCGATAGCTTCACCATCATCCCACCTAGGCCCTCCAGCCTTCAAACACACTCTGGTCTCCTGGCATGAACTTCGATTCACAACCATTTCAAGGCCTATTCTTTACACCAGGTGCTGCGTATGTGTCTAGAACATTAATTGTCCTGAGACCTACTTCTACCCTCCCTCCCCCCACCCCCGGCACTCCCTCAGCTGCCCCCAGAAACCCAATGCGGGGCTACCCTCAACCAGGAGCCCTGAAGAAAACAGGGAGGTGGGCAGAAGTTACTGACTGTGGGCATATTGGCTTTTCCTTCAGGTCATTGCTTCCAACTGAACATCTTCCTGAATGGCTCGGCCTGCCCAAGATGATGCTTAGACCCACAGTAGGACTTGAGGCCATCAAGGAAAAGACAGTCTGAGAGACCCTTGAGCCGGATACAGAAAAGCAAATAAAACTGAATATACGTGATCATCCTGAGTCTTTTTGTTTGTCATTAAGCCCTCCCGAGGCAAGGCAGTCGTAGGCCACAAGTTGGATTTCACATTTCTGTGCTGGATCCTCCATTTACTGCCACTTCACAGACTCAGCCAAGTGGGAGTGGCTTTACATCAGCCTTTTTGCATTATTTTAGGATCCACCTGCCATTAACCTGCCCCTCTGCTCTTCCTCTCATGTACATTTGCCATATTCAAAGGCACAGAGTGCTTTCAAATGTTCTTGAGTGACTCCATGTGCCCTGGCTCTCCCAGGTAGGCTGTGGGCTCATTCTTCTTTTGTTCCCCCTCCAGCGCCTAGAGCAGGGGCCCACCCCCAGGTTCCGGGTGATTGCAACTACTAGGATACACTACAGAGGGGAGTGAGCGGAGGATTCAGCAGTAGGTCAGACACCAGCGGACAAAGAAAGTGACAAATTACAAAGGAGACCAGGAAGGCAAGAATAGAAAAAGAAAAAAAGGAAAAAAAAGGAGAAGGTGCTGACCAAAGAAAGGAAAGGGTTGAGCAGAACAAAAAGGGAGAAGAGACAGCCATACAGGCCCTCCAACTAAGTGTGAGTCAGCATGTCAAGGCCAGGACTGAAATAGACCACCGGATCCAGGCTTCTGTAAACCACAGAGAACTGGGAAGCTGATATTTCTGCCCCATCCTGGCCAGGGCTCAGTCCGTCGGAGTGGCCTACAATAGACTGAACAGGGAACTGAAAGAAGGCTAAGAAGTTGAGAAGCAGCTTTTCATAGCAATCGCTGAGGACCAGCCCAGAGGGAATAGGTAGTGAACAGTGTAACAGGAGAAACCGGCTAAGACTGGCCCTGGAACGTGTAGGCTGCAAAGTCAGCAGAGGCCTCTGGAACAGTGCACGCTCTGTATGAAGCCGGGTCGGGACGTCTGCATTCCCATCTCAGTTCCAACACTGAGGAACCGGGGAGCCTCTGGGCAAGTCACCAGCTTTTTCTGTGACTCAGTTTCCTCATCTAGTTAACTTGTAAAGATGGTCCCTGCTCTGAAATCCCGGGATTTGGTGACCATCGACTTCAGTTCCCAAGAGCCTGGCATGGAAGGGAGTTTCTTAGGAGGGAGTGGCTCGGCTGCGTTCCTGAGGATGCTGTGGACCCCTGCGAGTGACAGAGGTGTTGGCCTCCTTCTGCTAGTGACACTCCTGTCATTATCACCACCTTCTCTCAGTGTTCCCACAGTACTGCCAGCCTCTGGCCTTCTCCCCTCTTCTTCCCATCCAACCTCAAGTCCTTCTATTTTCTGCACTCTGCCCCCTCTAGACCAGCACCACAACTAACATCGAGAATAAACCCTAATGATGTAGTACCTGACAATTTTGTATCCGCCACTATTATTGCATTCAGCACATAATATTATAATCGTCTGATTACCAGCCTATCTCCACCTTCAGACTTTAAGCATCTTGAGGTCAGAGATTGCATTCTTCAAAATTTATCTTGGGGTGCCCGAGTGGCTCCATCGGTTGAGCGTCCAACTTCAGCTCCACTCATGATCTCACAGTTCATGGGTTCAAGCCCTGCATGGGGCTCTGTGCTGACACCTGGGAGCCTGGAACCTGCTTCGGATTCTATCTCCCTCCCTCTGCCCCTCCTCCCACTCATGCTCTGTCTCAGTCTCTCAAAAATAAATGAACGTTAAAAAAATTGGGGGGGGGGGCGCACCTGGGTGGCTCAGTCGGTTAAACGACCGACTTTGGCTCAGGTCATGATCTCATGGTTCGTGGGTTTGAGCCCCGCGTCGAGCTCTGTGCTATCAGCTAGTTCAGAGACTGGAGACTGTTTCTGAAATCTGTGTCTCCCTCTCTCTCTGACCCTCCCCTGCTCACGCCGCCTCTCTCTCTCTCTCTCTCAGAAAGAAATAAAACATTAAAATTTTTTTTTAAATTTTTTTTAATATTTTATCTTGGTTTCCTAACACCCAGCAATGCCTGTCACAGAGCTGACCCCGAGGGCAGTATGTCCTGGGGAACCGTCTGGAAAACAATAGTGGACAAAGGCCGCCCGCTTCCCTCTCCACTCCTCAGGACCTTATTGTGATTCTCTTCCCTTCCTGGAGGAATGTGACCTCTGCTGTAAAATCCTTGAGGGAACGGTTCCTCCAAAGCTACTGTTCCTAATTCCCAGGTATCCTCTCAAGTGAGTCACGAAGTAACTTCTTTTTGGAAACCTTCTCCCTTGGGAAGCAACAGATGTAATCTCAGCAGTCCCATCGCCACTTTCATGGTCTGTCTTCGCTCTGCGTCCACCCAATAGAGGCCCCAGTCTGTCCAGCCATAGAAGTCTGCTGCCCCCATCCCCCAGCATGGGCTTCCATTCTCCCCTCCGCAGTCCTTTTCCAGTAAGATCCTCTCCTTTCCTGAAGACCCCATTTCTACTTCTGGCTCAGCTGTTCCTCCCTTTCAAATCCACATGCGGAGTCCCTTACCTTTCTGCACTGTATCCCTACCAGTTCTGGCCTCTCCACAGAGGCTTCCCATCTGGAAAATCCCTGGAATGAGAAGTGTATTTTACAACCCAGGAGACCTGCCCGCGGAAGTGAAACACATTTCCAGAAGTGGGAAATACCCCGGCTAGGTGGAAATCGCAGTCTTTTCTACCCACATCGCTCCAGCTGTTTCCCCGTGCTGATGGTTTCGGCGAATAGGCTCTGTGGCGCCAACGTGTCTTGGCTCACGTTAGAAACTTCTCTTCCTGGGGCCGCGCGCCTGTCCCTCGGGGGGGGGGGGGGGGTGCACTGACGCTGGTTGAATGAGCGCCGCCTGAGGGCAGGCCCAAGTCTCCAGTCTCCTCCAGCACAGGTGCACCCCCCAGCCTGGGCTCCAGAAGGCCCCATAGGCCTCGGGGCCAAAGAGGCTGGGCTGGGAGTGGGCCTCCCGGCGAGGGGAGGCCGCGGGGGTCTCGAGCGGCTTGGGGCGGGGCAGCCAGGGCCACGGCCGGATGCGAGGCATGCTGGGAACCGCACTTCCTCCTCGGGGGCCTCCAGAAAAACCACAGGTCGCTGGGCCCAGGCTACCCGGAGCCGGCAGGATGGCGGAGGGCAAGGCGGGTGGCGCCGCCGGCCTCTTCGCCAAGCAGGTGCAGAAGAAATTCAGCAGGGCCCAGGAGAAGGTATGTGGCCGGGTCCCACCACCTGCCTGGCCAGCCGGCCTGGCTCTGCTAGAGAGCGGGGTGGCGGTGGGGGGTCCCGGGGGCCTGGGCCGAACAGAAGGGTCCCAGGCAGACGCGAATGGGAGTGGAATTTCCTTGAGCTACAAAGATTTGCTAGAGAACGGAGAAAACTGCCCGTTCGTGGGCAAGGATAGGGAAGCAGGGGAGACAGTCTCCGTCGGGAACCCTAAGCAACGCTCTGGCGACCCAGGAAAGGTGGGAGAAGGGAACCAACATGGGCAGATTTTGCCCTGGCAGTGCAGCCAGGGTGGTCTTTTACAGACGCTGAAATTGAAGGTGGCAAGAGGGGATTCTCCCCAAAGTCAGGGCAGCGCTGACCAGCTGTGCTGCCGGTGAGGACCACCTGGTCCACTAGGACCCCGTGCCTAACCCCGTTGGCCCCTGGGCAGTGTTTTAAGCTGATGTAAGCAGTAGCCCAGATCTGCTTTCTGTGCGTTAGAAAGTACACCGTTCAGGATGATGAAGGAGCATCTCTTTTTAGACTGTGTCCTTGGTTGGCTCTGGGTGGCCCTACTCCAGCACCGACATGTAGGTAGGCTGCCTACCTGTAACACTTCTCTACACATTATTTTTATTTATTTATTCATTCATTCATTTATTGATTAATTAATTAATTTATTTATTTTTGAGAGAGAGAGAGAGAGAAAGAATGAACTGGGGAGGGGCAGAGGGAGAGGGCACCGGAATCTTAAGCAGTTTCCACGCCCAGCCCAGAGCCGGGAGCCTGAGGCGGGGCTCCGTGCCAGACTCTGGGATCATGACCGGAACGGAGTTGAAGTTTAACTGACTGAGCCACCCAGGCGCCCTTCTACAAATTTTAATGACATTCTTGTCTTTTTTTTTTCTTAATGTTTATTTCTTTTTTTTTTTGAGAGAGAGAGGAGTGTTTGGGCAAGAGGGAGAGACAGAGAGAGGAGACAGAGAATCCAAAGCAAGCTCCACACTGACAGCACAGAGTCCGATGTGGGGATCGAACCCACAGACTGCTGAGCCAAAATTGGATGCTTCACTGGCTGAGCCCCCCAGGCGCCCCGTGACATTCTTGTTTCTGCCTGTCCAAAGTATGTCCTTCCCTTCTAATCTGAACCTCTGCTCTCTACGTATCAACACTGGTAGATGAATCTCCTTTCTCTGCCTTTGAGGAAGCCAAGGGCATATGAAAGGGTGGAGCAAAAGGAAAGATTTTGTGTGGCTGGACTTCATTACTTCACCTTGTTCTGACTTCACCTTGATCATGATTTCAGCCTCTTCAAAGGCTGTCTCATTACAAATCTGATAGAGATCAGAGCCTGTGGGAAGGTCTAGTTAGAAGTCATGGGCAGAAACAGGAGATACAGCTACACTGTGGGTTGGAAAAACAAAGAAAACCCAGAAGACAAAAAAAATTCATGGATAATAGTTACTTTTAAAAGACACAGCAATTGACTTTACCTCACCCTTTCACCTTCTCGCCTCATCCAGCCTATCATCAACACTATGCCCTTGGTTTGGGATTTCATTTCTTTTCTAAGCATGAAGTCCAAAGCCTTAGATAATAATGTCCCTGCTCTGGGCTTCAGATTCTGCATCTGTAAAATGAGAGAGGCTGTGTTCAGTGATTTGGAAATTCAAGGTGCTAAGTGAGAAGGGAAGAGGGCTCCTTGAACCTCAGAGGCAAATATTTCCCAAAGGGAGAACCAGCCACCCGGGTAACCTGTTCTTCCTGGTCTGAACCCTGAGAATGCAGAGAGAGGAGCCATCTCACCTCTGCCTTGGGGACCTTTCAGGTTAAGGCAGAAAACGGGAAGATGCTCCAAACCCAGACGTGAATACAAGGGTAGGCAGACATTGAACTTGGAGCGGGACAGCTGGCACCCAAGAGGCAATGGATGCTGCTTGGATAGAGTGGGAATGGCCTGGAATGAGGGAAGGAGCCCAGCCCAGCCTGCCAGAGTCCTTGAGTCTTGGGATATTATCAAAGGCAAGAGAAAGAGGGAGAAAGTTATAGTCCAAAGAAAGGACTCCTGGTACAATTTATAGTTTTCCTATAAGCAGTTGGCTGTAATCTTCTGAGTAATATGTAGTAACCACGGTGTCAAATAGATGTGTCAAATATCAAGTGCCTCTTATGGACGAGGCACAGGACTTTACAGAAGACACGATCTCTCACTTTATGAAGCCAGCACTCTCGTAATAGGATCTAATTTCATCTTGGCCCGTTGTGCATGTTATTAATATCCCACTTTTAGAAATGAAGAAAGGGGGGCGCCTGGGTGGCTCAGTCGGTTAAGCGTCTGACTTCAGCTCAGGTCATGATCTCACGGTTCGTGGGTTCGAGCCCCACGTCGGGCTCTGTGCTGACAGCTGGCTCAGAGCCTGGAGCCTGTCTTCCGATTCTGTGCCTCCTTCTCTCTCTGACCCTCCCCTGCTCACACTGTCTCTATCTCTCTCTCAAAAGTAAATAAAACATTAAAGAAAATTAAAAAAAAAAAAAAAGAAATGAAGAAAGGAGGCTCAAAAGAGATCGGCAAATGGCAGAACTGTCACTGAAACCCAGGTGTCCCGCCTTTGGATCCCAGCCTCAGGCCGCTCTCTCTACGAGGCTCCTGAGAAACCACTCTAACATCTGCGCCTGCCCACTTCCTGCTGCTCTTCTCTCAGGAGCAAAGCTGGGAGTAGAAACACCTTTTGCTCCGTCATCCTCTGAAAATCTAGGCGTGAAGGTCTAAGTGACTGTCACACACCAGGGAGATGAAGCAGTCCGCTTGTTTTATTTTCCAGTCTCCACCCAGACGCAACCCGAGACTGAGTTGTGTTTTTACAGTAAGATCCGTCTTCACATTTCAAGTGAAGGCTTTCACCATCTGTGATTGCTCTGTGGCAGATGTCTCCGAAGGAGCACTGTTTGTCCCCTCCTTTGCTGGTCTTTTCCTCTACTGATTTTTATTCAACTGGTCTTCCACAGGATTCTGTCAACAATACTTAACCGAAAAATTCCTTTGCCTAAGATACTGGGCTGGACTCAGGAAGGAATTTAGAGATGAGTAAGAGACACTGTCACCTTCCAGAAGCTTACAGTCTAGTGGGGAAAAAGGTGAAAGGAGTCACCTGAGAGATCTGCGTCTGTGGGAATTTAGAGGAGAGAAAGACTGAGGAGAAATGAGGGAGGTTTTATAGTAGAATTTGAGGTAGGAATTATGGCAGATCAGTTATTCCTCAGGCAAGTGCAGAGGGAGCATTCCAGCTGAGGAAAGGCCAGAACGAGGCAGGCAGTGAGTGTGGAAATTCATTCAGACAGAATAGTGACAGATGCAGGTGAGCTGGAGTACAGGCATTGGTGGCAGAAAAGGCGGGCCAGTAAATTTAGCGCCACGCTGAGGAAAAGCCTCCTTTTACATATATCCCGAAAATGAGGATTTCTCACAGAAACTGCAATACTGTTTTCACAACCAAAGAAGAAATTTTAACAAAATTCTGCCATCTCTAATATCCAGGCCCTATTCAAGTTATCCCAATTGAGAGATTTAACTAAAATGTAATAAATGATTAGGAGGAAGGGTCTGGGTAAGGTCTTACGGCCACCAAATATCTGCGGTGATTTCATTTTGAATCACTTTGTCTCTTGTTCCTATTCTTTCTCTCTAAATGCAGAATTCCTGGTGTAGAACTTTAAATTTTTTTTAATGTTTTATTTGTTTTTGAGAGAGAGAGAGACAGGGGAGCAGGGGAGGGCCACAGAGAGAGGGAGACACAGAATCAGAAGCATGCTCCAGGCTCTGAGCTGGCTGTCAGCACAGAGCCCGATGTGGGGCTCGAACCCATGAACCATTAGATTATGACCTGAGCCGAAGTCGGTCGCTTAACAGACTGAGCCACCCAGGCACCCTGTCCTGGTTGTAGACCTTTAGAGAACTGGCATTGGGTGGGTTTTCCTTAGGAAGTGATCCAAAGGTAGCATTTATTAACTCTTTCAGATGTTTGTTGAGCACTGTGCATTCCCTCCCATCAGAGAACATGCATTGTGGAAGAACGGCTAGCACACAGTTTAAGTGTCCGGCTATGTGGCCCTGTTGCCTATGGTAACAAAGGACTTTGGGTCCTTGGGTCCAGGACACTGGGTTATGCTCTCAGGGTGATCATACTCATCTTTCAGTCTCACAGTTGGTGGGGGAAGTGCTCAGCTCACACACTCACACCCCTTCTAAGCCTTTTTGCCTTGAGCCTTTTGGGGGTTGGTGATATGGGGCACACCACTCTTACTCTAGACGGGGTTGACTGCCCTGCCCTTCCACCTAAGAAGAACGCACCCCCTTCCTCCCCTCTCTGCCACACAAAGGAAGGGAGGAGTAGCAGGAAGGAAATGAGGGCTGCACTTACCACTTAGACAAGGTAGTTTTGCAACTTTCTGTTGTTGGGGGCAGGGGGAGCCAGGGAAGATGGCAGACTCTGCGTCCCCACAGCCAGGTGTTCAGTGAGGTGGAGTTAGAGACACAGACAAACATGGCTGAACTGGGAAGGAACTAGGCACTCATAGGAAGGGGGGTGCAATTGGACATAATGCTAATGGATTTGTATTAAGCACTCATGGAGGGCAGCACTGAGAAAGTAGGATGTCATTTCATTCTCTTGACAACTCCAGG
Source organism: Hyaena hyaena (assembly GCF_003009895.1). Classification (NCBI taxonomy): domain Eukaryota; kingdom Metazoa; phylum Chordata; class Mammalia; order Carnivora; family Hyaenidae; genus Hyaena; species Hyaena hyaena. The sequence continues at coordinate 1,895,389 of NW_024080825.1, read as the reverse complement.
AGATGCTGTTATCTTGGGGGTTGGCAGGGAGGTCTGTAAACAGAGGCTTAAGAGATGCATAGGCTTATTTGCCCAAAGGCTTATAGCCGTAAGTCGAAAGGCCAAGATGGGGCATATATCTGTCAGACTCCAGAGCCTTTGATCATAACCACTACAGAGCGAGCTCCGGAAGTTAGAGATGCTAACCCCAGATTAAGAATGGGGACACTTGGGGCGCCTGGGTGGCTCAGTCGGTTAAGCATCTGACTTCAGCTCGGGTCATGATCTCACGGTTCGTGGGTTCGAGCCCTGCATCGGGCTCTGTGCTGACAGCTAGCTCAGAGCCTGGAGCCTCTTTCAGATTCTATACCTCCCTCTCTCTCTGACCCTCCCCTGCTCATGCTGTCTCTCTCTCTCTCTCTCAGAAATAAATAAAACATTAAACATTTAAAAAAAAAAAAAAAAACAGTGGGGACACGGGGGCTGGTGCCTAGATGGTTCAGGAGATTAAACAGCTGACTTCAGCTCAGGTCATGATCTCACGGCTTGAAGGCTCTTGAGTTTGAGCCCTCTGTTAGGCTCTGTGCTGACAGCTCAGAGCTAGGAGCCTGCTTCTGATTGTGTGTCTCCTCTTTCTCTGCTCCTCCCCTGCTCACACTCTGTCTCTCTCTCAAAAATAAATAAACATTAAAAAAAAAAAAAAAAAGAATGGGGACATATGGTCAGGGCGCTTGGGTGGCTCAGTGGGTTGAGCCTCCAACTTTTGATTTTGGCTCAGGTCATGATCCCAGGGTGGTGGGATGGAGCCACACTCAGCACAGAGCCTTTTTAAGATTCTCCCTCTCTCCCCAACTTGCGTGTACTCTCTCGCTCTAAAAAAATGAAAGAATGGGGACATGTGGGCCCAAGTGTCTATGTAGAACCTTCCTCACTCCCCAAGACCTGGGCACTCTTGTGTGATTCAAAGCCCTTCACAATGAGACTCCAACTTCCCTTTCTAGCTCCCTTACCCACGACTCCCTTAACACACCCTAAACCAGCCATGCTGAGTCATCTCACAAAGCTGCGTAAATATGGGTACTTCTGTGACTTTGTCCTCTTTCCACCCTCCCCCCTATACTCTCTTCCAGTCTAGCAAAATCCTAGTTCGAGTCTCAGCCCATTGGTCCCCTCGTGTATCAGTCCCACTCTCCCTCCTGTTAGAAGTATTAAATATCTCTTTGCTGGATACTGAGAAATCTAGATGAGTAAGGCACATACCCAATTCTCAAGGAGCCTACAGTTTAGGAAGAGACATAACTAGATAAATGTAAATAATAAAACGATCATAGAAGTATGTACAAGCTGTAGAAGTTGCAAACACGGAGGAGCGAGTGATTAATTTGATTAATGGGATGAAGTGGTTAAATGTCATAAAGGATATGGAGTATGAATTGTTTTTTTTTTTTAAGTGTATGTATGTATGTAAATAATTTCTACAGCCACCATGGGACACAAACTCACCACCCCAAGATCAAAAGTAGCAAGCTCTTCCGACTGACCCAGCCAGGTGCCCCTAAATTGGGTTTTTTAGATATTGCTTGACAGACAAGGAGGGGTAGAACATTCCAGAAAGACAGCACAGCATCCACAACAAGCAACAATATGGTTTATTCAGGAACCTGAGAGAGTGTTAGGGAGGAAGACCTGCAGGAAGGAGGAATGATGGGAGGTGAGGCTCACTGAGGAGTCCGATCATTGAGACCTGTATGCGTGCTAGAGTTTGAACTACAACTGCGACACGTATGGGCATTTCGTGCAAATTTGTGGCGCAGACAAGTGGAGAATCATTAGAAGGTTTTAAGCGGAAGCAGGTGAGAAACAGCAAGGGCTGGGAACAGAATTATTACAGCAAGACTAGAAAGTGTGAGATGGTTTCCAGAGATGGACACAGTGAGGGATTTGATGAAGGAGGTGAGAGAGAAGTAGTTGAGGGCAACTCCTGAGACTCTAACTTTGACCTGGGGGCCGTATGATGATGGTGCCTCCTTCCAACATGGAGGCTACAGGTAGAAGAGTCAGGGCTTTATTGCTCATGTATAGGTGAGTGTCTGCTGTCAGAACAGGCACTGTATCTTTTTCATTCTCCTGTCCTTTGCATTAGCACTGGGACCAATATAGTGGTTGGCTCCCAGGCTCCCAAGGGAGAGGAAGTAGACATGGGGAGCATTCATTGCGAGCTGGGTTTTAAATGCATTGTATCAGTGCTCCTCAGCGTTTTCCACAAGGGCTCTCCTAAGAGAACAGTCTCCTGCCTGCCTCTCTACGATCATCTATCTAGAGGAATCTGGGGCTGGGGCTGGAAGACTGTCTCTCAAGTGAAAAGTATCTTCAAGGCTCATATTTTATCTTCAAGGCTGTACCTTTTACATTCTTCTTAATCCTTGTTTTAATACTTTACCCCAGCCCACCCCCAAAACCCTACTGTAAATAATAATGTCATTCCAGGCATAGATGCCATATTTATTCTGGGCTTTATATATACCCCCAGCACACTGCTGCGTACCCTCAGGCATACCCCAATTTGAGAAGAACCACCAAATATGATTTTTTTTTCAACAGCATGCTATATTTTTTAATTCCATTGGGCTGATACGAGTACAGCCCTTTAATTGCATCTGAGACTCGGAGAAGCTAGGGTCTCCTGAGGCCAACAGATGAGAGAGACTTGACTCTAACCTTACGGACCTTTCCAACTTATATTCCCAGGTTCTGCAGAAGTTGGGGAAGACTGTGGAAACCAAAGATGAACGGTTTGAACAAAGTGCCAACAACTTCTACCAGCAACAGGTAGTCTGGAGGGTGGGGAGGGGAAGCTTGGAAGAAGAAGGGAGACATGAGGGCGGGGTAGCAGAAGAACAGTAGGTTTCCGCAAACCAACAGGCATCCCTCCTCCCCCTCCCCCCACCCTCCCGGGGGAAGGGCTACTGGGTGACCTGCTGCTTATCCCTTCCCTGGGAACCAGAGAGCTTCCCTGTCTTGTTCCCGCCGACCCTGGGTTTTGGAGACAGACAAGTGTTCTTTTCTCTTAGTGGTTCCCCTGGGGTACAGTGTCACTGCTAGGTTCTTGGACAAAGTCGGAACGAGCCCCTGCCACTTCGTCTTTGGCTGGTCACTTCCTCAAGGTGCCTCTCTCTTACCCTAGGCTCTTCCGTCTCAGTAGCCACTGATTTTCCTGTTGCCTCTTTGTCCACCACATCTACCTCACCGAAGCCTGGAATTCTAAACGACGCCTCCATCTTTCACCTGTCATTCTCACCCACAAACCTCCTGTTCTCTCTGTTCCTTCTACCTTCACTGGCTACTACGGGTAATTCTCTACAGAAAATTTACATTGAGGTGTGGGTAATAGGTGTAGCCTTCCATGGGATATTTCACTTTCTTTCTTTTTTTTTTTTTTTAAGTTTATTTATTTTGAGAGAGAAAGCACAAGTGGGGGAGGGACAGAAGAGGGAGAGAGAGAGGGGAATCTCAAGCAGGCTCCACACTGTCAGTGCAGAGCCTGATGCTGGGCTCAAACTCACCAACCATGAGATTGTGACATGATCTGAAGTCAGGCACTTAACCAACTCAGCCCTCCAAGGCGCCCCAAGATACTTCGCTTTCCATTTCCATGTGCCAGGCATTGTGTGTGGTGCTTTACCTACGTGATCTCACTTTATTTTTACATGAGCCCTGGAGATCACAATCCCCTCTTTATAATAGAAGGGGGTTATTGACTCACGTGAATACCCAATTGTAATGTGGTCCTAATACTTAACTACTCAGAGTCCGGCCACATTTCACAGGTTAAGGGTGCAGTCCCCCACTGGCCTGCTTCACTTTGGACACCAGCCACAGGCTCCGGAGCTCCCAAGCTACTCCCACTTCTGACCAACGCTACAAACTTTGGGGGTTCCTATTAGCCACTCCATTACCACAGTCCACAAGAACAACTCACAGAACTCAGGAAAGTGCTCGATTTACAATTACACTTTTATTATACGTGATACAAATCAGGACCAGCCAAGTGAAGAGACACCTACTGTGAGGTCCAGGAGAATTCCAAACGAGAAGCTTCTGTGTTCTCAAGACATGTCACCTTCCCCGCACGTGGATATAGGATTACCAAACAGGGAAGCTCACCCAAGCATCAGGTGTCTAGAGGTTTTTGTTGTGATTTCATTACATGGTGAATCACTGGCCACATGATAGAATTTAATCCATAGCTCCCTTTGCCCTCCCTTCTGCTGGAGGTCAGGCTGATATCACCTGTCTCAAAGCCCCAACCCTCTAATCACATGGTTCATCTTTCCAGCCACCATCCTGAGTCATTTGTTTATTATAAACTCACACGGGATCTGAGAGGCCCACCGTGAAAAATGAACACACTCCTATCACTCAGGAAATCACAAGGATTTAGAAGTTCCCAGGAACTGGGGACAAAAACCAGCCAAATTCATTATTGCAAAATATCAGTTAATTGAATTATATGGAAAGTTATTCTTTATGATGATATTTAAAGGACATTAGCTATAACCTATAGAAATTATTATTTTTTATATTTATTTTTGAGAGAGAGAGCACAAGTGGGGGAGAGGCAGAGAGAGAAGGGGACAGGGGATCTGAAGCAGGCTCTGCAACTACAGCTGAGAGCCTGATGTGGGGCTCGAACTCACCAACCATGAGATCATGACCTGAACCAAAGTTAGACGCTTAACCCACTGAGCCACCCAGGCATCCCTGGTTACAGTCTAATTCAACAGTTAATTATATATCAGGATCATTGGGAAATATTTTTAAACGCAAGATCTCTGGCTTGGGAATCCGTAGTTTTAAACTTGTTTTAATGGAAGATTTCAAGTATATGCAAAGATAGGAAAACCTGTAAAATAAATCCACATGTTCCCATCACCCAACTTTAATAATTAATCAACTATATCTCCACCCGCTTTCCCCTATCCTTGATTACTATGAAGGGAATTCTGCATATCATATAATTTTATCCATAAAAATTTCATTATTAATCTCTAAAGATAAAGATTCTTTATTTTTTTAATTTTAATTTTTTGTTTTTTTAAGTCCATTTGTTTATTTGAGAGAGACAGAGACAGTGCAAGTGGGTGAGGGACAGAGGAAGAGAGAGAGAGAGAAAGAGAATCTCAAGCAAGTTCCTTGCTTTCAGTGCAGAGCCCAATAAGAAGCTCAATCTCATTAAACCATGAGATCTTGATCTGAGCCAAAACCAAGAGTCAGATAGATGCTTAACTGACTGAGCTATCCAGGTACCCCAGTTTTTTTTTTTAAGCTTATTTATTTATTTAGAAAGTGAGAGAGCTGGGGAGGGGCAGAGAGAAAGGGAGACAGAGAATCCCAAGCAGGCTCCATGCTGCCAACGTAGAGCCCAACATGGGGCTTGAACCCACGAACAGTGAGATCATGATCTAAGCTGAAATCAAGAGTCAGAGGCTTAACCGACCAAGCCACCAAGATGCCCCAAGATAAGGACTCTTTTAAAATAGAGCCACAAAGCCATTATTACACCTAAAAACATTTTTCTGTAAGACATTTACTTATTACAACAAACCAGAAAGGACAAGAAAAAAACATGAATTAAAAACATCATAATTTTGCACCTTCCCATGCTACAACCACTGTTGTTTTATATCCTTACAATCACTCTGCTATGTATGTGTGTGATCTCTTAAGTAAATCCACAATAAGTAAATATGGGGTTTACGAAAATGAGATTATTCTGTTTGTAATGGTTTTATAACTTGCTCTTTTCAGTTAACCATGTAATACAAATATCTTTTCAGATATTTCAGGTTAAATACCCCACTAAAACCTAAGATTAAGTGAGATCTTTTTTTTTAATAGTTTATTGTCAAGTTGGTTTCCATGTAACACCCAGTGCTCATCCCCACAAGTGCCCTCCTCCATGCCCATCTCCTCCTTCCCCTCCCCCCACACCCATCAGTCCTCAGTTTGTTCTCAGTATTCAAGAGTCTTTCATGGTTTGCCTCCCTCCCTCTCCCCCACTATTTTTCCCCTTCTTCTCCCCCATGATCCTCTGTTAAGTTCCTCCTAATCCTCCTATATGTGCAAACATATGGTATCTGTCCTTCTCTGCCTGACTGATTTCGCTCAGCGTAACACCCTCAAGGTCCATCCATGTTGCTACACATGGCCAGATCTCATTCTTTCTCACTGCCATGTAGTATTCCATTGTGTAGATAAACCACATCTTCTTGTGATAAGTGAGATCTTTAAAAAGTTATAATTTCATAATTTAAAATACCAGTCGGGACGCCTGGGTGGCTCAGTCAGTTAAGCCGACTTTAGCTTAGGTGGTGATCTCATGGTTCATGGGTTTGAGCCCCGCGTCAGGCTCTGTGCCGACAGCTCACCTTTGGATTCTGTGTGTATGTGTGTGTGTCTCTCTCTCTGCCCGCCCCTGCTTGCGCTCTGTCTCTGTCTCTCAAAAATGAATAAACTTTAAAAAAGAATTTTTTTTAATAATCAGTCAACGTTCACACTCTCCTGTGTCTTCTGTTTTTCTTCAGTTTGTTTAAATCAGCAACCTGTGGGCATGTTTAAATCCTTTAGATTTAAAGTGAAATCTCTTCATTTACAGGTTCCTAATCCCTCCCTTTATGCAGTTTACTTGCTGACACGGGGTTGTTTTCCTGAAGTGTCCTGCAGTCTAAATGTTGCTGATTGACTCTCTGTGGTCCTGGTTACCATGTTCCTCTGTCTCCTGTATTTTCTATGAATGAATAGATTTAGAGGCTTGACGAGATTCAGGTTTTGTTCGTTTGTTTGGGCGTCAGGAACACTTGATGTGTTTCTAGGTGGGATATTCTCCCATCTGGAGACACATAATGTGTGCTTGTCTTCTTTTTTATGGGGCACTAACAGCCATGGTTGATCATTAACCTGGGAATCTATGTTGTATGTTGAGCTTTCTAGGTAATTATGATGTGGTAGCCAGTCTTGAGAACAGCATTTCGCAACCACTGATTTAGTCTGAATTGAGGGGAGGGTGGGGAACAGGATCCGAGATGGAGGTGATTTAATCAAGGTAAAGTGCGTGCGCTTCAGAGCGAGGATTCACATGTAGACCCTGTGCTTTTTCCCCTCAGGAGGAGGCCTTCCTGGGCCTCTGCTCAACCAAGATTACCCTTCTGCTTCTAACCCCAGTATGAACAGGAGTCAGCAAGTCCACACCCACATTGAAAGGTTTCTGTAGCTCTGTCCTTTCTCTTCCTCTCGGCCTTAACAGTTGGATCTAACAACAGCAGGTGTGTGGGTAGAAAGGGCAAGCGATAAAGGAAGGGCCATCAAGAAGAAAGTCCCCTCAGATGAGACAGTCCCCTCAGAATCTCCTGGGTGAGCCCACCAACTGAATGTCTCTTGAGGGGCGGGTCTATTTGAGAAAGGAAATGGAGGTAGATTAGGAATAAGGGAAACTTTTCTCCTGACAGAATGATTTACCCGTAGTGAGTGGGATTTGAGCATGCCTGAAAAGTTCACTGAACAAGGGAGCCTGCTACATGTCAGGCTAGATGCTGGGACTTCAGGAATAAGACAACACGCCTGCCCTCAGGCTCTCACAGTTTAAGGAAAAAGGCAGCAACAATACAGTCACCTCTGAGACTGGACCTTGGGTAGCTAAGACAAACAGCGGAGGAAAAGACAGGGTCAAGGAGACTGAAAGTGGAGTATTCCAGAAGCTGGACCAGTTGGTCATGTACACAGTCCCTTACCACAATCAGCTTGTAGGTAAATTTTTTTTTAACATTTATTTATTTTTGAGAGACAGAGTGCAAGCAGGAGAGGGGCAGAGAGAGAGGGGGAGACAGAATCCGAAGCAGGCTCCAGGCTCTGAGCTGTCAGCACAGAGCCCGATACTGGGCTTGAACTCACAAACCGTGAGATCATGACCTGAGCTGAGGTTGGACGCTCAACCGGCTGAGCCACCCAGGCGCCCCTAGGTGGAGCACTTCTAACGCTTGCTCCAGGACACTCAGGCTACTTAACAGTTGTGCTGAGCATTAGGGTTTCTCTGAGTCCATTTCTCTCCAGCAGGCAGAGAGCCCCCGGACAGGGCTTTCTTCTCCATTCTAAGTACCCCAGTCTCTTAGGACATAGTTCTGCCTACCTAAGGGTTCAGGACAAACTTGCAGAGTGAGTGATCCATTAACTGAGGGCTGGGGCTGTTTATATAGGGGATTGGAAGGATCCTATATATTTCTTTATGGTGCTGCCCAGAATTTGGCAAGGTGTTTGGAGAGCAGAAGCGATAAAATCGTAAGATTTAGGGCTAAAAGTGGTCTTACCTGACATTTATAGGTGAGGAAACTGAAGCCGGAAAAGTGGAATAATTTGCAAGTCTTTGACTCACAGGTGGGGGGATCCTAAGCCCATAAAAGTCATATCTGAAGAAGAAAAAGCCTGGGATTCTTCAGCCTGGAGACATTTAAATGACACCCCCTGGCATCCTACCACCCACTTCCCACTACCACCACACACACCCACACTTCATCTCTTCAAAGGAAAAAGCAAGAGCCTAAAGAAAGAACTTTGACCTGGAGACTTGATCCTAAAGCACAGAAGGGGAGTTAGGCGTTTGTGAGGTGCTGTGGAAGGCAGGAGGCGTTACGTCTTATGAACTCTGGTATCAGTAGAACCCCCTGGTTCTGAATAGCACATGTGCAAGTGCATGGTCATGCACGGTGGCCTTGATTACTGATTGGATTTTTGGGGCCATATATCTAATGGGATAAAAACAATTTGAATCTGATTTGTAGAAACTATGGTTTAACAGGTTTTATTACTCAGACGTGTAGTTTGGAGACCAAATCTTCATGGCGAGGTAAAAAGTTGAGTTCATTTTGTTTTCTTGCAAAACGGAACTTGAAATCCCTGTTAATTTTTATAATCCTCAAAGCTCTTTCAGACCTTGGCTATCACATTTTTAAAACTCTCAAACTTACACCCACCTACCATATCCATCTTTGAAAGATTTTCTGTACGTTTAACATCTTAGACTGTTTAAATGTTTTTTTTTTCCCCCATGAATGAAAAAGCAAGGAGGAAGTGAAACATCCTTCCTGGTGAGCGCTGAGTATTTCTGAATTTTGGTGGCTGACTGACCGTCTCCATCATGCTATTGAAAGCACTTTCTCAAGATTACCAGTGACCTCCAGTTACCAAGTCCAGTTGCTGTGACCAGTTCTTCCTGCACTCTACCCTCTTTATGGCATCTGCCTCCTCCTCGGTCATTTCTCTGATGTTCTCCCGAGCCTCTCGGCCAGTTCTCCCACCTCTCTGACAGTGTCTTACATGCCCTTCAGACTGTCTGCATGTTCATGTCCATAGAGCCCTGGCATTCAGCACCAAAGGCATTCTTTCCTTTCTTTTCTATTCTTTTTTTTTTTTTAATGTTTATTTACTTTTGAGAGAGAGAGAGAATGTGAGCAGGGGAGGGACAGAGAGAGGGAGAGAGGGGATTCAAAACAAGCTCGTGCTGACAGCAGAGAGCCCAATGTGGGGCTCAAACTCACAAACTGCAAGATCACGACCTAAGCCGAAGTTGGATACTTAAAGGAATCCCAGCTCCCAGGACTTTCAACCTGAGGTATGGTTAAGAGTTTGGACTGGCTGGGACCCCTGGGTGGCTCAGTCGGCTAAGTGTCTGACTTCGGCTCAGATCATAGTCTTATGATTCATGAGTTCAAGCCCCACATCAGGCTGCGTGCTGACAGCTCAGAGCCTGGAGCCTGCTTCAGATTCTGTGTCTCCCCCTCTTTCTGCCCCTCCCCTGCTTGTGCTCTCTCTCTCTCTCTCTCAAAATATGAATAAACATTAACAAAATTTTTTAAAATAGTTTGGACTGATTTAGAAGTTCAAGAGATCTGGAGGCAAAAAAATGGCTGAAATAATTAGTCCAGTTTTCTTTGACCCCGAGTTGACCTAGATTTTTTGCTGTTTACACAGTAATCATCTTTCCTGCAAAGATTTCCACAGACTAAAAAAGAATTTAAGTTGTTAGATAGACTTTTCTGAATTTTCAGTTTTTCCTCCCATAATTTGTTTATACTTTAGGTGTGCTCAATAGCCTGCCTAGTGATGGACATAGGCAAATAAAACAAATGAGCAAGTTCGCAGGTAGCTTATAGTGTACTTCATGATGCATCTCAGCTTAAATACTCCTTCACCTGAGCTGGCACGAGCGTCTGTATCCCGACCCATAGGCCTGGCCCCAGGGCATCTCCTTAAGCAGACCGCACCTTTTGGTCCAGGTCCACACCCCTGCAGTCAGGCTTCAAGATGCTGGTGGTCTGGCCTCAACTCCTAGAAACTGGACTTCACACAAAGGAAAGAGACCAGAATCAGACGGAGCTTTAAATAACACCATGAGGAACAACAGAGGAGGTCTCTGAAAAAGAAGACTTGGTGCAGGGTATCTGAAAGATGTCTTCAAATATATGTGCAAGAGAGATCAGATCTACTCTGAGTACAGAAGGCCAGCCTAAGCCCAGTGGGCAAAAGTTCTAATAGAACTCTTTTTTTTGTAATTTATTTCTTTATTTTGAGAGAGAGAGATAAAGATGAGTGAGTGTGGGGGGAGGGCAGAGACAGACTCCCAAGCAGGTTTCACGCTGCCAGCACAGAGCTCAACGCAGGGCTCGAACTCACGAACTGAGAGATCAGGACCAGAGTTGAGATGAAGAGTCGGACACTTAACAGACTGAGCCGCCCCAGCGCCCCTAGAGCTATTTTAAATTGAAGCATAGCCTCAGCAAGAGGTTAGGAGTTTCTGGTTGCCGGGTTCAAGAAGTGAGGCTACATGAACATTGGTCAGAGTTAAAATAGAAGTTGTTCACTTGTTGGGTTGAAATATAAACTTCCAAACTTAAATGATACCTTCCTCTCCTTTCTCCCTTTTTTATTATTTTACAGGGAGCAGACTTAATCTCTGCTTGGGAGTCCTAGCCTTAAAAAATAAGAATTCAGGGGCGCCTGGGTGGCTCAGTCAGTTAAGCATCTGACTTTAGCTCAGGTCATGATCCCATGGCTCATGAGTTCAAGCCCCACCTCAGGCTCTCTGCTATCAGCACAGAGCCTGCTTTGTTGGATCCTCTGTCCCCCACCCTACCCCTCCCCTTCTTATTCTCTCTCTCTCTCTCTCTCAAAATTAAATAAACATATAAAGAAAATGAGAATTCAGACACAGGAACAAAGATAGAATTGGTTAGATGGATAGAGCTATAGATGAAGCCATCGATGTTGAAACAGGAAGAGAATCAGTGATGAGGCCGCTTGGAGGAGAGTGTAAAGCATGTGGCTGATGCAAGAGAAGGGTAAAGAGAAGCAAGGCAGAGAAGGACATGGGGAGAGGAGAGGAATGGCCTATGTCAGAGGGCACAGAAGAGAGAGGGCCTAGTGTCTGAAGAAGTTGGGAGCAGTTTACTTACGCAGGGAGGAAGGTATAACCCACAGGGTCACGTAGGACACTTAGATTTCAACAGAAGAACTGGGGTACTGGCTTTTGTTCACCGGATCGGGGAACAAACAGAGGAAAGAAGATCTCCCAGGGCCATGGGAACAGTCTCCAAACTTAAAAATTGCCCCCCAAAAAGACAACCTACAAGTTCTTGGTCAAGAGAATAGAGGCTCATTTCTAACATTAGAAGATTCCAGGACTCATTTCTGCTTTTAACCTACTTTTAACTTCGGCCTCCGAGGCATCTTTCCAGATGTCTCTCTTTAGTCACTGAAAGCACTTCTCCCTTCCAGGCAGAAGGCCAGAAGCTCTACAAGGACCTGAAGAACTTCCTTAGCGCAGTCAAAGGTGGGTATTGAGTAGCACGGGAGAATGGAGCTCCCGAGGATGGAAAGAAAAACAGCCATTCTCAGGCGTTTGATCACTTACTTGCCTGCCCCTGACTTCTGGAACCTGTGGGCAGAGGAAGAGCAACTCTTGGCTGTCCCAGCCCCGTTCTGCTTTCCTCACGGATAACCCAAAACTTCTTGGCCTGCGTCCTTCTGACGTGGACCCACTGATTTTGCCTCTCCGCCCATATGATTATAGCAGCCTGCTTTGGGGGCAGCTTTATGGTAGAAGTGACTTCTCTCCTTTCAGTGATGCATGAAAGCTCGAAGAGAGTGTCAGAAACCCTGCAGGAGATCTACAGCAGCGAGTGGGACGGTCACGAGGAACTGAAGGGCATCGTAGGGGTAAGAGTGTTCTGGCTCCACGCCTCTTCTGACACTAACTCCCGCCCTCATCTCCGCCTTATCCTCAATTCTCTATCCAAGCAAATAGGTGAACAGAGGTGCCAGTCCACATCGTTCATATTTATGTAGCCTGGGTCATGGGTGGTAGCAAAAAACAATAACTGTGAGGCACCTGGGTGGCTCAGTCAGTTAAGCATCCGACTTCGGCTCAGGTCATGATCTCGCTGTTCGTAGGTTCGAGCCCCACGTCAGCCTCTATGCTGACAGCTCGGAGCCTGAAGCCTGCTTCAGAGTCTGTCTGTCTCTCTCTCTTTCTGCCCCTCGCCCACTCATGCTCCATCTCTCTCTTAAAAAAAAAAAAAACTATAAATTAAAAAAAAACAAACAATAACTATGGAGGTAAAAACAAGTTTTCCCTAATCTACAGATTCCTCTGTTGTTGACCTTCTCCCCCTCTTACAACCTTATGGAAGTGTCACCTCCATAAAACCCAAGTGGTTGTTTTTGAAAACTAACTTCACGCACTTTTGTGCCCCCAAATTTGCCTGTCCTCCAAGCTCTAGGGTCCAAAACTCTGACCATCTCTTCCTGTCCTTAATCCCTGAATGTGTGTCCAGTGTCCTATAAGGCAGTTCCCTGGGGAAGGACTGTTCCTTCATCTGACTCTTCACTGGAACCCAACATGATATTCTAAATACAGTGCTCCAAAAAAGGAAGTCTGCTTGCAGGCAGAATTTGGGCTTTCCCCTGGTATGTGGTTGTGGCTGAGAAGTGGGGCGCTCACCCCTGCCCTCTGCCTCTGCTCCACAGAACAATGATCTCCTTTGGGAAGACTACGAAGAGAAACTAGCTGACCAAGCAGTGAGAACCATGGAAAACTATGTAGCCCAGTTCAGCGAGATCAAGGTAATCAGTTTGCAGAGTCAAGGACGCATTGTGCGCGGCCTCTAGAAGTTAGAGAACATATAGGGTAAACATCCTACGTAGAGTTCTAGCCCACAGTCAGAATGAAGCTCAGGAAAGAGGATTAAAAGTCTGGGGTCAGACGGGAGGTTAAGGTGGAGAGTTAGAGGTGTGAAGGGCATGTTTAGAACTAGGTTTTGATGCATAAGGTTTGAGCTGGTTTTGAATTAGATCTAGGTCAGGGCATCCCTTTTAGTTGTGGGAAAAAAAACAAACCAGCAAATCTGTAATTTGTAGGGAAGTTGAAACTTGAAGGAGTCGTAATAACTCCCTTCAATACTTGGAAGTCTGTTAAGGGACAGAGGGATGCAACCTGTTCAAAAGTGTTCCAGAAGGCAGAGTTAGAGCTCATTTATTCATTCAACTCCTATTTATTAAACATCTACTCTGCTGGGCAATGCACTGCTTTTAGATTAATAGGGGAGAAATGATTGGTGTCCTGACTTAAGTCTCTCATCAAGTTTTGAAAAAGTGAAATATAGGTGCGCCTAGGTGGCTCAGACGGTTGAACATCTGACTTCAGCTCAGGTCATGATCTCACGGTTCATGGGTTTGAGCCCTGCATCAGGCACCATGCTGACAGCTCAGAGCCTGCTTCAGATTCTGTGTCTCCTTCTCTCTCTACTCCTCCCCCACTCCTGCACTGTCTCACTCTGTCTCTCAAAAAAAAATAAGTAAATGTTTAAAAAAAAAGTGAAATATACTGTGAAGTTGGGAGTTGTCTATTTCCAGCAGAAGTTGGAAAAGTACTTACTTTGGATAGTACAGAGAAGCTCCGTGTGTTAAATGGGAAGCTGGACCAGATCGTTACTAGTTCTTTTAAAGTCTATGATTGAATATATAGTTTGGATGAGATTGAGTAGACAGTCAGTGCACATAATAATTCACTGTTTTTATTATGCTTTAGGGTTTTCAAAGCACGTTATAGTCAGCGTTTGAGCTTTAAAATAACACCGTGGGGCAGATGAGGCAGCTGATATTCCAAAGGAGATGTGCCTTGCCCTACATCACAAGGCTTATAAGTGGCAACATTGGGAGTAAGACTCAGAACCCCTGACTTTGAATTTAGTTGGATTCTCTAGGCCATTTCTTCTGGAGGCTGAACCAGTTTTTAGTGGGTTTATAGGAAATATTAATGTTTAGAGCCGGCTTCCATGTCCTCTGTAGGATTTCCCTTTACTCTGTCTCCCCCTGAGAATTCCCATGCTTTCCAAAGAGTGAGAGAGACTCCCTTGGGCACAAAACTGTTAGAAAGTGAAATCTGATGATAGGACCCAGTAGTTGTGCCTCTGCGTTTGACATTCTGTTACCTGCATCCTGGCCACTGAAAAGTGACTGTCAAGGCCTTCTCTCCTGCCTCTGGGTTAGGAAAGGATTGCCAAGCGGGGTCGGAAACTTGTGGACTACGACAGCGCCCGACACCACCTGGAGGCGTTGCAGAATGCCAAGAAGAAAGATGAGGCCAAGACTGCCAAGGTAAAAAAAAAAAAAAAAAAAAAATCTGGTAAAACCTTCTTGCCCTCCCTCCCCCCACAATGGTGGCAGGGGGCTGGGCCAAGCTGGGTTTAAGAAATGATAAATTCAGCGTCCAGCATCCTGAAGGAAATCCCATGTTCTCTGACACCAGTGCTGTGAGGATCGTCAGACACTCACGGCTTGGGAGGGCGTGGGCCTGGGGAAAGAGAGGCTTGGTTGCAAGGAAACCCCCAAAACACTGCACAGAATAAAGGAGGCACGGCCTCTAGCCCTAGATTCGGGACTGAGGGGACCGGCCTCGTCTCTTTCACCCCCTAGGCGGAGGAAGAGTTCAACAAAGCCCAGAGCGTGTTTGAAGACCTGAACCAGGAACTACTTGAGGAGCTGCCTGCTCTGTATCACAGGTGAGGGTTGACATTCAGGAAGGGCCTGGAGTCCTGTTACCTGGCAACCCAAACATGTCACCTGAGCTCTGGCGCAAGGGTGGGATGTAGCCTCAGCCCTGCTGCTAACTTGCTGGGTGACGGGTGACGCTAGTTCCCGCCTCATTGCCCCAGACCCAGCTCACTCCACCTGAGGCACAGAGATACCCACTATACCCATGCCTACCCTGCCGGCTTTTCCAGTTTAAAGGCAAGGTGCTTCTTGGGTGGGAGAGATCTTGGCAAGCGCATGGCTGCCATCAGGCGGGCCAGGGATTGCTGGGTTCCTGCCTCAGTGTGTCCTGCTTTAGATAAGCTTGGCTCAGAAACATCGAGCTCAACAGAGAAGATGAACCCTGGGATGATTATTTCTATTAATGATGTCTTTGCTTCGCAGGAAGTAAAGGCGTTTTAGACGTAAATCTCCTACCTCGGTGGGGAGGAGTCCGAGTAGAAATTCTCTTTGTATCCGGTTTTCATTGTACGAGATACACTTTCATGGCAGTTGTAGTCGGTATTTTATGTTGTCGCTTAATATTAGTCTCTGGATGATGGAGCCTTCTTAATAACTACACATATTCTAAAACATCAGTTAATTTAAGTAGCGTTGTACCTACTTTAATAAGTACCTAATTTAAGTAGCGTTGCAGTTTAACACAGTTTCCTTCAAGGTAGATTTCCCCCAATTCATTTATAGAATTCTGCTACTGTTCACTTGGCTTCATGGAAGTCCAAGTGTTGCATAATGAAAGGAATAATTATTTATGATAATAATTATAATTGGATGGCCTTGTATTTATACAGCACTTTAAAAGTTCTTCAGTGTACTTTCATGTCTACTTTTATACTTAAAGAGCCTGAACCAAGGTAGCTTCCCGCACCCAGAGGTCTCATGTTTTGGCATCAGGCTGGGCTGATAAGTGTCCACTCTGACCTTCCCACTCCTCTGAGAGTCCAGTGTGCTCCTGGCCTGACCCTGATGAACCCAGATCACATCCCGAGCCTAGGGCGCAGGGTGCTTTTCTCTGAGGAGCCTTGGTGTCCACTGATGTTGGCGTAAGCTCCTACCTCATGTTTCAAAGATTTCCTTTATCAGCACTTACCTGAATGTGGTCTTGTTTTTGTTTTTTGCCTCCTGATAGTCGTATCAGCTGTTATGTGACCATCTTCCAGAACATCTCCAACTTGAGGGATGTCTTCTACAGGGAGATGAGCAAGGTGAGAAACATCTTGGCGAATTTAGACAGTTAGGTGGGTTTTCCTAGGAAGTATGAAGGTCGCCCTAATTTACATAAGCTCATTAAATATTGATATGGGGGCCACGAATTTTTGCCTTTTTCTCATGAGGAGATAATAGCACTTGATTGACGGTGTTGAACTATGTTAAGGCACCTGTGCACCGAGAGGGGCCTCCCCATCTCCATTAACAACTGAATCACGGCATCCAAACTTGGGCTTCAGATGAATAAAGGAGGTAGGCCTCTGAAAGGAGTAGCTGAAATGGGGAACCAAACTATGAAATCTTTTTTTCTAATTTATTTTTTTAATTTTAAGTAAACTCTACACCACACATGGAACTCAAACTCACGACCCCAAGGTCAAGAGTTGCACACTCTACCGACTGAGCGTGGCATCCCAGGCTGTGAAGTCTTTCTCTTTTGTTGCTAGGGAGCGAAGAGGGCAGTGTTTAAACACAGGCCAGCTCCTCGGGTAGTTGGGCTTGAATAGAGAAGGCCAGTCCAATTCAGTGACAAGCAGCCACACAGCATGACCTCATGGGGTCTCTTCTAGTCCTGGGATTCCAAGACTCTTTGCTATTACAACATTAATTAAACTCGCACACACATCCACAAGTTCCTCTCCACAGTTTCTTTAGGTAAATTATGGTTTGCCTCGTTAATATTACAATGGTTCTTTTTTTTTTTAATTTCTGAGAGAGAGAGACAGCGTGAGCAGGGGAGGGTCAGAGATAAAGGGAGACACAGAATCCGAAACAGGCTCCAGGCTCCAAGCTAGCCGTCAGCACAGAGCCCGACGTGGGGCTCGAACCCACGAACCATGAGATCATGACCTGAGCTGAAGTCAGACGCTTAACCCACTGAGCCACCCAGGCGCCCCGACAATGGGTTTTTATTGCCTGGATTACCTGAGAGAAGTCAGAGCCTCAAATCAAATATCAGACATCAAGGATCCAGCCTTGAGAGAGCTGCCAGTCTGATGGAAGAGGCAGAACTTAAGACACAGACAAGTCAAGGAAGAAGGGGTAGCAGGCCAGGACCCTGGACACTAGTGCAAAAGAGATGAGGAGGGGTTGTATAGTTAAGGGTGGAGGAGGTTTTATCTGGGGGGCCATCGGAAAGAGAAGAGAAGGGCCATGCCAGTCTCGGGTTCCCCCTGGCTAGCAACCTCTCTCTCTTGCTGGCTTTAGCTGAACCACAGTCTCTACGAGGTGATGAGCAAACTGGAGAAGCAACATTCCAACAAAGTCTTTGTGGTGAAGGGAGTATCAAGGTGAGCACCTTCTGAGACTCTTGGCAGCTTCCCTTGTCCTCTGAACACTTGCAACACTCAAAGTGTTTTCCACCCCCGATCCTGACCTTCCCTTTGTGGTCACATGCATGATGTTGTTTGCTATTTGCTTTTTGTAAAGAGTTTGAGGTTGTTGTTGTTTTTTTTTAAGTATATTTATTTATTTTGAGAGAGAGCAAGCAGGTGTGTGCACATAAGTAAGGGAGGGAAGGGAAAGGTAGAGAGAAAGGGAGAGAGAATTCCAGGCAGGCTCCGTGGCAGCAGCGCAGAGCCCGACTCAGGGCTCGAACTCACAAACAACAAGATCAGGACCTGAGCCAAAGTCGGACCCTTGACTGACTGAGCCACACAGGCGCCCCAGTTTGTTGTTTGTATTATGCCTCCTATAAATTCTTTTTCTTTGCATGAAATATTTTAGCTATCAGTAAAGATATAAAAAAATACAGTAAAAAAGAATAATACCATAAATAGCCATATAGTTACCACCAGATTTAAGAAGTCAGCTATTATATGTATTATTGAAGCACATGGCGTCCCTTCCCCACTCACTTTCTCTTCCTGCCCCCTCGCCAAAGGTAACCACTGCCTTAAATTTCATATTCCTTTTTCCCATGCATGTCTTTTTACTTTTCTTATACACATACATGCATACACAGAAAATACTGTTTACTTTAGAAAATGGAATTATGCTGGATGTGTTCCTTTGCAGCTTCTCTGTTCTCTTCATACCGTTTGTGAGATTCATTTATCCTGTTGCTACATGTTGCTAGCTCTGGTCTGTGACCCACAATTTATTGTTCTGTCCTCCCGCTGATAGACGTTTGTTTTCCACTTTCTTGCTATTACAAATAATGTTGCAGTGGCCACATTTTACATTTCTCCTTCTGTATATTACCAAGAGTTTCTTTAGGGTGGACAGTGGGAGGGGAATTGCTGAGGCATAGTCCGTGCATTTGGGCTTCTCTAACCTTACTAGGGATTGTCATTGTCAGAGGCTCTCCAAAGTGACCGTTGGAGTTTACAACCCACCAGCAGTAATAAAAGCCCCTGGTGCTCCATATTCTTGCTACACGTGGCATTGTTAGACTGATTAACTTTTCTAAGCTAATGGATATGAAATGGAATTTTTTGCAAGTTTAATTCATATCTCCCCAGTTGCTGGTTAGCGTGAACATCTTTTCGTGTTATTGGCCATTTTAAGGTTCCTTTCTGTGACTTTCCTGTTCATCCTCGTTTTCACATTTTTCACTTGGATTGTTTACTTTTTTCTCAAAAATGTTTTTAATGTTTATTTATTTTTGAGAAAGAGTGTGTGTGTAGGCTGGGGAGGGGCAGAGAGAAAGGGACAGAGGACCTGAGGCCGCCTCCGCGCTGACAACAGCGAGCCTGATGTGGGGCTCAGACTCACGAACTATGAGATCATGACCCGAGCCAAAGCCAGATGCTTAACCAACTGAGTCACCCAGGTGCCCCTGTTTACCCTTTTTAAAAATTGATTTATAGGAGGTATTCTGTGTATATATTCTGGATATTAGTCCTTTAATGATATGTGCTGCAAATATCTTATCAATTTATTATGGCTTTCTTTTTGTGTGTGTGTGTGTGTGTGTGTCTGTGTGTGTGTGTGTGTGTGTGTGTGTGTTGTCTATTGCCTTCGTACATTCTATACGCTGGTAAACATAAGCAACTCAGTGGTCCCTCAGAATGTGATCACTTTCTCCTTCTGAAGCCTTTGCTCCCTTCTATGTACAAGGTCTGATGCTGAGAGTTAGAGACCCAAAGACATAGGAGACTTGTCCTCTGCCTGAAGCTGATTTACCAAAAGTTGAAAGAACAGAAAATGTACATAAAGAGACAAGAAACAATATAGATTTGCACATGCTAAGTACCTAATGAGACTAGTAGGAATTCCATAGAGGTAAATACTTGCCATTGTATGGATGGTCAGGGAAGACTTTTAAAGGAGGTAGTGAAACTGATCTTGGGACTTGAAGGAAGCATCAGGCTCACATTTGTTATTTGTATTATCCATTTAGCAATCTGTTTCAGCAGTTGTTGAGTGATTAAAAATAATCTCGAAAGGGTCAATGTAGATTTCCTAGACAAATTCCCTTCTGCTGCAAAAATTCTATTTCTCTTTTTCTTGGCGTTGAGAGTCAGAATTCTCTGTAATGGTCCATTTGTCTGAAACTTACTATCACTTACACCAAGATGTCCCAGAGCCTTGTAGGGAAATGTGGTTCTTTTCTGGCTACGTCCTGGGCCTCTAAACCTACTGGCCTAGAATGCCAGCACTAGGAGGAACCCCTGTCACTCAGCTTATCTCACATCAGAAACGCCCACGAGGGCCAGAACTAAGTTTCCTTTTTTTTTTTTTCCTCTTCCTGTTCCCATCTCCCACCACATAATTGGTCCCCATCGAGTAAATATCTATGGGTTGCTTAATCAGTTTGTAGACAGTGGAGGTGAGTAGGAGTCAAGCTGATGTCGGTCACACAAGCACTCAGCACAGTGTCCGGGATGCTCAATACGTATAGTCAGTTTTCGTTATTTGTAGTCATTGGGTTCTATTACGTCACCATGACCACTGGATTAGCAAATACTGAACCATCTCTCTTAAGGGAGACATGAGTTAGGTTCCCAGGAGCCCCCGCTCCCAGCATTTTTATCAGCCAATCAATACATAACCTTGCCTTGTGTGTGTTTCTGTTTAAAGACACCTTGTTTAATACGTATCGTTGACTCCTAGCCCACGACACCATAACTCCTCCCTGAGGGGAGCTTACCTGACATGCATTTTTTTTTTCTCTGTGAGGCACATCATGGTCTTCTTGCTCTAAGCACCTTACTGCTATACATGGAGGCTATTCTAAACAGCAAAATCGCCAACAAAAAGCACACTGTGAAAGATGTGGCAGAAAGGGCACATCTGTGGTGTAAGAGCTGAAACCAGGCAGAGGGTTGCCTGGTTAGACCTCGGCTGGGAAAGTGCTGGTCAGGCACCCACTTTTCTTTTTTTTTTTTTTTTTTTTTATATTTTTATTTATTTCTTTTTTTTTAAATTTTTTTTATTTCTAGGAAAGAGAGAGACAGCGTGAGCAGGGGAGGGCCAGAGAGAGAGAGGGAGATACAGACTCTGAAACAGGCTCCAGGCTCTGAGCTGGCAGTCAGCACAGAGCCCGACGCGGGGCTCGAACCCACGAACCGCGAGATCATGACCCAAGCGAAAGTCAGACGCTTAACCGACTAAGCCACCCAGGCGCCCCAGGCACCCACTTTTCGAAGCTTGCATATGTCCGTGGCTGGCTGCGAAAGAAGGCATCATGAGTGTTAATTTTGGAGTTACAAATAAATTGTAGGGAGCAGGTGAATTTGCAAATACAGAGTCCCCGAGGATCAGCTGTGTATCATCCATGAATCTTTTCCCCAGAGAAAATATTTTGTCAGCGTTTTGCTGTGTTTCTTTGCGGTCTTGCTTTCTTTATGTATTTTTTACTTAATTGAGATCGTGATATATATAACACTTCATAGCCTCTTTTGCACTTTATAATAGAAGCATTATTGCAAAGGACACAGACTTTCTCATATCTTAGATGGCTCTGTTCTGTTTCATTTGGATGTGCATACATCGTTATTTCCTTGGGGGTATTTAGGTCACTTCCAGGTTTCTCCTCTCCTGAATCTGAACGCTCTTACTTTTTTAGCAGTAGCAGACGCTCTTTAGTCATCTCTTCCCCAGTTCGAACGTCTGAAGTCTCCAGCCCTCCTACCTCACCTACCAGTCCCTCTACGCCTTCTTTGAAGAATGAGAGGGACTCCATCTCAGCAAGTGAAGAAGAGCTGGCATCCAATCTGGCCAGAGAAGATGATTCTGAGATTAAAGAGCCCTTAAAAGACAAAGAAGTAGAGGAGGAAGAGTCAGAAGCTACGTCCTCTGAGGAGGAAGAGCCTCTGCCAGCCTGCAATGGCCCCGCCCAGGCCCAGCCCTCTCCCATCATTGAGGATGACAAGTCTCAAGAAGAAGCTGTCCCTTGCCCCCCATCTCCACCACCAGGCAGGCCCCTAATCCCTTCAGAACAGCCCTCATCTCCCCCAGAAGTGGTCCTCCGAACCCGCACCTCAAGTGAGGGGTCTGAACAGCCAAAGAAGAGAGCTCCCGTTCAGAGGACCTCAGCGCCTCCTAATAGGCCCCCTCCGCCCAGAGCCGCTCCCAGCCCCAGGCACTCCTCGGGGAACGTACCCTCCAGCCCTCCAACCTCTGTACCTGGCTCGCCCACCAGTCCCAGGGCCTCCTTGGGAGCTTCTCCTGACCCCCAGCCACCAGAGAAGTCAGTGAGAACTCCTGAGGCCAGAGAAAAGGAAAGCATCAGCAATCCGGACCCAGAAGAACTTTGTACTTCCCCTACCTTGGTGTCCTCTGAGGTGAGATTGGAGTCTTTATTCCCTTTTACACCATCCATGTAGATAGATCACCTTTACTACAGTCAGCATGCCCCAACTGATAAGATCTTATGTCATTAGATTACAGTTTCGAGGATTTTCTTGGACACCTTTTTGGTTCTGGGGATTGTTTTGCATATTCATAGCGACTAATTTAGTGACCTGTACTTTTAGGGTAATTGACTTCTTTTTTTTTTTTTGATGTTTATTTATTTTTGAGAGGAGAGAGAGAGAGAGAATGAATGAGCGGGGGAGGGGCAGAGAGAGAGGGAGACACAGAATCTGAAGCAGGCTCCAGGCTCTGAGCTGTCAGCACAGAGCCCAACGCGGGGCCCAAACTCATGGCTCATGAGATCATGACCTGAGCTGAAGTCGTGAGTAGATTCTTGTTCATTTCCTTCTTTTGCTCCCAAGTTCTCGGAGTTCCCAGTATAAAGAGTCTACAACTGGCATCATGAGCTTTACATTTATTTTTTAAATTTTTTTAAATGTTTTATTTATTTCTGAGAGAGAGAGACACAGTGTGAGCAGGGGAGGGTCAAAGAGAGAGGGAGACACAGAATCTGAAGCAGGCTCCAGGCTCTGAGCTGTCAGCACAGAACCTGACGCGGGGCTCGAACCCACAAACTGTGAGATCATGACCTGAGCCGAAAATGGATGCCTAACCGACTGAGCCACCCAGGCGCCCCTTGAGGTTTATGTTTTTTAGTGGGGACAGGGAGGAGGGTCTCATTCCAGTTCGTCATACTTAGGACTACAATAAGCAAAATGACAGCCACAAATATCCAAGGTATATCTTCTGTGATGCAAGAGGCACATAAGAAGGAACTCACAGGGGAAAGTTAGGCAAAAGGGACGGTCTTCTGAAAGGTGAGGATATGGATGAGAAAAGGACTGTGTTAAAATAGAGGCAGAGACCTGTGAAGAGTACCCAGTTCTGTGAAGGGTCTGGAAATCAAGGTGTATTCTATTCAAATTACACAGAAAGGCTATATCATATCGGAGAGAGATTTGACTTGTTCTGGGAGATTTTTGAGGGCAGAACAATGTAATTTTTTTTCAAGTACATTTTGGATCAATATAAGAGGAACATTCAGCAATTAGCTCTGTCAAAAACTGATGTGGAAAACCAGTTTCAAATATAGGGGAAAGGAAGCTCAGGGACTTCTAAAAACCAAACTAGGATAGGCCACCGTGAGAAATAGCCCTCCACCCTTGCTGTTGAAAGCTAAGAATACATGATCACCTGTCAGGTGTGTTGTAGAGGAGATTATGGTGAGCCACCTCACTAGATGGCACCGAGATTCATTCATTCCATAATTACTGACTGAGTCCCTGCTATGTGCCAGGCAGTCTTCTAGGAGGTGGGATATTACAGTGAACAAAACACAAAATTCTCTGCCTTCCTGCATCTTATATTCTAGTGGCTGGGGGGCGGGGTAGGAAGAATAAGGGAGATAGGCAAGAAACAGTAAGTAAAATTACGGTTTAGTGATGCTAAGAGATACAGAGAGGAATTAAGTAGGAGAAGGCACAGGGAGTGAAGGCTAAATTGCAGGGGTTTTTTAAAAATTTGTTTAATCTTTATTTTTTAAAGAGACAGAGCATGAGCAGGGAAGGGGCAGAGAGGGAGGGAGACACAGAATCCAAAGCAGGCCCCAGGCTCCAGGCTGTCACCGAAGAGTTGGACGCAGGGCCCAAGCCCACGAGCCATGAGATCATGACCTGAGCTGAAGTCGGACGCTTAACTGACTGAGCCACCCCTGCGCCCCGGCTAAACTGCAGTGGTTTTTTTGGTGTTTTTTTTTTTTTGTTGTTGTTTTTACAAATAGTTTATTGTCAAATTGGTTTCTAAACTGCAGTTTTAAATACAGTGGCCAAAGGAAACATTTGGGCAATGAAGGCAGCCAGGGCATGAGCCATGTGGTATCTGGGAGTCTGAGATTCCTGGTGCCCCTCAGTTCACATCACCCTGTGACTGCCTGTGACTCACTGAAGGCTGGCCAGGCTACCTTGAGAGCCTCCTGGTATCTGGTATTGGGATGTGGGCACCATGCTGTACTGTGAGCACCAGCTAACACAGGCAAAGCGAAGCGTACAGGGTAGCTAGCACCCGGGGGCCGTGAAGGTGTAGGACTTCCTCATACGCTGTTCACTTTGTTCCACAGGTGTTTTCGGAGTCTGACAAGGCAAAGAATATAGAAGACAAGGAAGAGAACAATAAACTAAGCTTCGCTGACTCCCCTGAGGTACTAACATCTAAGTCATCAACACTGTTATACCTTGGGTCATGATCCACATGAGATACTGAAGGTCCTAACAAAGCAAGACATAGAACTTGCCCCTTGCTGGCTTCTCATCTGAGGATGCTATGCTGATTGGGAGAAATAAGCAGGGCGTGTGGACAGTGCATGAGCACAGGCTTAATGTGGGATTTTGAGTAGGTAAAATGTAACCATGTTTCACTCTTCTGCACCACAAAGAGCAATTCAATGGCATGGAAAATCCAAGATCAATTTATTTATTTATTTTAAAATTTTTAACGTTTATTTATTTTGAGAGAGAGACAGAGCGTGAGCAGGGGAGGGCCAGAGAGAGGGAGACACAGAATCTGAAGCAGGCTCCAGGTTCTGAGCTGTCAGCACAGAGCTCAACACAGGGCTTGAACTCAGGAACCGTGAGATCATGACCTGAGCTGAAGTCGGACGCTCAACTGACTGAGCCACCCAGGCGCCCCTCCAAGATCAATTTAAATGTGACTGTAACATAGTATATGATTTTAGTATGGGGTCAGCAATAGAACGGCCTGTTTGGCTCTGGTGAGTAGGACAGTTTTGCATCTTTGGAATAATCTTATTGGAGAGGAGATTACAGGGGCTGAGATGCTATTTATTTTTGAGGAACAGGCTAGTAACACTATCCTCCTTGGGAAAGAGATATAGAACGCAGTCTCCTTCCCTCTTAATGTTTGGGATTTCTAGTGTTTCCTGACTCCCAGCCTCTCCTGGGGGATTGCTTGGTCATCAACTAAGGAGACACGTTTTTGCTACAGAATTAAGCAACTAGAGCATCTTCGATGCTGGCCTATCAGGGTCATCAGGCCTCTGAGGCCTGTGTCCTGCAAGATCTGTTCACTCTCCTTGCAGACACATCATAAGTCATATTTTCCCTCACGCAGAATGATGGGCCAACACATATAAAAAAACAGGTAAATAAAAAGAATAACTTCAAGAAAATCTGTACTACTTGCTTGGCATTTGAATTGCCTGAGAAAGAATGAAGGTTCTCTGAAAGAATAGTACCTTTCTGGGGTGCCTGGGTGGCTCAGTCGGTTAAGTGTCTGACTTCAGCTCAGGTCATGATCTTGCGGTTTGTGAGTTCGAACCCCGCCTCGAGCTCTGTGCTGATAGCTCAGCTGATAGCCTGCTTCAGATTCTGTGCCTTCCCCTCTCTCTGCCCCTCCCATGCTCATGCTTTGTGTCTCTGTCTCTCAATAATAAATAAATGTTAAAAAAAAAAAAAGAATAGTATCGTTCTGGGAGGTGGTATTACCTTTGGGGCAGTTCACAGCCTGGAACTGGGGAAGGGAAGAAGAAGAAGAAAGACCCCTTAAAGGAGAAACCACAGGATTCCAAGTGGTGGCTGTCTCAGACTCTTAGAAGTTGGTCCTGCTTTTTGAGAGGGTGAATTTTATAGTGTGTAGATTACATTTCACGTAAAAAAATACATTCCAAACCTTAGAATGCCAAGGTCTTCCCCTGGCTCAGCACTTCTTAGGGAGGGCTTTCCATACTTCGGGTTCCCATCTCAGAACCCAGAACTTTTCCCCAAAGAAAGCATCTACCACTTGCCTTTCCCAACCGGCATAGCCCGGGATCATCTCAGCATGAGAGCTGCAGTGCGTTCTCCAGGAGGGTTAGTCTAAAAGTGGTAGCTAGTGGTTTGGAGACCTATATTTATACTTCCCAGACTCCCACGTAGATTTATATACAGATGCGTGTCACACAGATCACACAGTGTCTGAGCGTGGAAACAACAGGAGTCCAAAGACCCAGGTCCCTGTCCCCGCAGGTCATTTCACCCTTGGAATCTTGGTTTGTTGACCTGAGACAGAGAATGACAGGAAAGCCTTCCCTGATGCTCTCAGGCCACAGTAAAACAACACTGTATGTTTGCCCTTTGTGTTGTCTTTGACCCTTGTGAAGTGTAGACCCTTCTTAGCTGGGGAGAGGCTGGCGGGGCAGAGCCACCTCTCTCACCCGCAGAATTCTTCTTTTTGCAGAGCCAAGATCTTCAGCTCCACGTCTCTGCAGTTCCAGAAGAGAGCAGCGTCGTGACACCCGCGCCTCCAGAAGAGGTAAGGAGGCCAGATACGCAGAATGGGATGAGAGGTAGGATTGGGCACCAGGGGTGGACAGAGGTTTGCTTAGAGTCTGGAAGCCTCACTGTGTGCTACCAGGGGAACCCACAGTGAACAGTATCTTCAGGGCAAAGTCAGGCAGTTGG
Source organism: Hyaena hyaena (assembly GCF_003009895.1). Classification (NCBI taxonomy): domain Eukaryota; kingdom Metazoa; phylum Chordata; class Mammalia; order Carnivora; family Hyaenidae; genus Hyaena; species Hyaena hyaena. The sequence continues at coordinate 1,868,810 of NW_024080825.1, read as the reverse complement.
GAACCAGAGGAACCAAGAGTAACCTGGGCCTTTGTGGTTTCTGTGCCCATTTCCTAGCACTTGCCCTTGAACTTCTGGACCTCTCACCATAGCCTTATTTCTAAATATGTATTTCGTTTTATCGGCACTTATTTCAAAAAGGAGTTAAGATATATAAAAGGCACCCAAAAAGGTAAATACATACACACGCACAGTATACTCAGAAGTATATTAGTAACCATGACATAAAATGGAGCCATGAGGGGCGCTTGGGTGGCTCAGTCAGTTAAGCAACGGACTTCAGCTCAGGTCATGATCTCACGGTTCGTGGGTTCGAGCCCTGTGTCAGGCTCTGTGCTGACAGCCAGCTCAGAGCCTGGAGTCTGCTTCAGACTCTGTATCTCCCTCTCTCTGACCCTCCCCTGCTCACGCTCTCTTGCTCTCACTCTCTCTCAAAATAAATAAAACATTTTTTAAAATCTTAAAAAAAAGAGAGAGAGAGCATCAGCTCTTGTTACTAAGATGCAAAGAAGTTTCCCCTGTGAGTCTCCGTAAAGAGATGGTAAATTATACGACGAACAGACTCTACAGTAGTCCCAGCATCCAGTTTTATATCGCCTCCCTCAGTAGAAGCCAGTGCCTTACGAGAAATATAATTTGATAGAAGCAAACTAAGCCTTCTGCCTCCTCCTCCCCATGAGTGGTTGGTGAGAGGGCAACGTCTAACCCAGTCATGTTTGCTTCCTTTCCAGGCACCTACAGTGCAAAATGACTAACTCTGAAGAGGGACTGCCAAGACCCCCCGCCCAGCACACATCTCCCCGGAGAAGCTCCTCAGCTCGAGGTTTATAGGTCAGATGGACTTAAGATCTAGCGTTCGTTTTTAGGCTTTCCAACCGTGTGGATGCTGCTAGTCTCCAAAGATCTAGCATTAATGGGGGCTGAGGAGCGGACTTAGGGGAGGGAGGGAGGCAGGCTTGGGAGAAGAAACTATGAGACTCGGGGAATATTTAACTCAGGCTTTAGCATTGTTAGAATAAGAAGACTTTATATATTAATTAAAGTGGCTGAAAATGACCATAAAAAGCAAAAGCATCTATAGACACAGACAAATCCATGCAGACACACATCCACACGTACGCAGAGAAGAGTGAACAGATCTTTGACTCACCACTCATTTGCAAGACTTCGAGCCAAAAGAACAGGCTTTCAGATTGTTAAATAAAGTATTATTCGGACTGTGTGTGGATCCTTCTTTTAACACAGAGTGAGTGGAGCCCAGCACACTGCTCTCCCCCTGTCAGAAAGCGTTAGTCCCATCCTTGACCCCCCCAGGTCGGTCAGAATGATGCCGGGGCCACCGTTCCTTTCCTCAACCCAGACGCTTTGCTGCATGCCCTCTCCCACTTTCAGTTAATACCCAAATGCCCTTGGAAAGGGGTTGCATTGTAAAGCTGTGTCTAGTGTTTACAGTGTGGTGCTTGGTGAAAATAAGCATCTGAAGGGCACCTGGGTGGCTCAGTTGTGCGTCCGACTTCGGCTCAGGTCACGATCTCATAGTTCGTGAATTCGAGCCTCATGTTGGGCTCTGCAGAGCCTGCTTGGGATTCTCTGTCTCTCCCTCTCTCTCTGCCTCTCCCCCACTCACATGCACACACTTTTTCTCTCTCAAAAATAAATAAATACACTTAAAAAAAGAAGCATCTGAGTAGGATGGAAGAAATGGGACCCCCAAGTGAAAGGAAAGGATACAAAATGTGATAATATAATGGAAGCAGCATGGAATTTAGAATCCGAAATCCAGGATTCAAGTCCTATTATTTACCTCTGTGAAAACATTAAAAACTCACTTTGACTTCCTGCCCCCCTAATAAACACACATGGGAACACTCCTCCCTCTTTGCTTTTGTGTCTGGGGTTATGGACAACGGCACAATTCAGTCATTCAGCAGACATTTACCGAGTGCCTGCACCGAGCACTGTACTAGGTACTAGAGAAATAATGATGAGGCAAAAGCTAGAACTTTATTATAGAAGTAGAATATTGAGCAGGGAGCTGAATGAGCAGGCTTTAGCAATGGGTTAGAAGAGGATACATGACTGACATTTTTCAGGAATTACTCTGGGTTAGGCTTGAAATAAAAGGATTTGGCGGTGCCATTCTCTGAAATGGTGACTAGGGGAGGAAGGGCGTAGCTATATGTGGGTTCTCTGGTTGCAAACAACAAATGGCCAGAATTAAGCAATAAAGAACATGGGGGGCGGGGGGCGGCGCCGGGGTGGCTCAGCTGGCTAAGTGTCTGACTTCGGCTCAGGTCATGATCTCACGGTTCGTGGGTTCGAGCCCAGCATCAGGCTCTGTGCTGACAGCTCAGCTGGGAGCCTGCTTCGGATTCTGTGTCTCCCTCTCTCTCTGCCCCACCCCTTCCTATGCTCTATCTCTCTCAAAAATAAACATTAAAAAAACCACAAAACCATGTTGAAGGGATATCAGGCAGCTCACAGAAAGGAAAGAACAGGAAAGGACAAGAGCCAGCCCACGGATGTCTGTAGCAGGAATGTGTGGACTGTCCTCTAGGCAGGACTCAGGCAAGACCACTGAGTCCTTTCCAGACTCAGACTGCCTGGAGAAAGAATCTGGCCCAGTATATGGAGAGGCAGGTTAGTGTCTGCGATGAGAGGGTGACCAGCTTGGGGGGGTAGGAGGGGAACGATGAGGTGGTGGTAAAGAAAGTGAGTTACAAAGAAGCACAAGGAAGCTTTTAGAGCGATGGAAACATTCAGAGTCGTGATCATTTAATGAGTATGTACACGTGTCAGAACTGATCAAATTGTACACTTTCTGTGTGGTTTATTGGGTGTGCCATACAACCCCTGTCTACAAGGAGCTTGAGAACTTGCACGACTTTCCAGTGTGTTAGGGAGCTGGAAATAAATGTTTGTATTTAGGATTATCCTGCTAGTAGTATTTAAAAGCCTTCAAAAGGTCTCTGCTGCCAAAATGGAGCCAAGGTTGCATGCCGCCCTATAAAAGCCCTACTGCCTGTATTTTAATTCCTCTCCTATGCGGCATCCCATTCCCAAGGCACTTAGAATCACAGCTCGGAGCGATACTCCAAGGCTACTGGCCGGGGTGATGCTGGGACCACAGACCCTTAGCTGTCCAAGCCCTTCTATGACCTGCTTGGAATTACCCCTCCCACATTCATCTGGCAAAATCCAAATCAAGTCTCTTCTCTGCAAGGCTTTGAAAACCTAGGAAAGGGGTGTGCCAGAGAGGACTTCTAGGGACCTACAGTCTGATGGGGGGGTTGGGGGCAAGCACCCAAAGTTACTGCTACCACAGAGGCAGTACTGAAGGGGAGACCTTTACTAAATTGTGAAATTGACACTTCACCTGCATATGGCCCTATAGGAGGTTCCCAGAAGACAGGGGAAAGGGCCGCGATGCTGGGCAAAATGAAGAATTTTGCTTCTTTAGGGTAGATAATCCCAGCTAGAAAGCAAATTGTTTACCCTGATGTACAAAGTGGTAAAGTTGTCCAGGGGAAAGGCTAGGATTTAGAAGACTGCTGGCCGGGCCGCCGCACAAGAAGAGGCTAGAAGCCAATACCTGGAGCAGATGAGTATCTCTCATTCCCTGCCCTGAGGTCCCTGAGGTCTGTTGACAAAAGGACTGCGGCTCCAGTTTCTGGAGTTTAGCATTTAATCCTTGGAGGACACCGGTAGCTCACCACCAGAGAGGCTCCATTCTTCATCTATCTGTGTGCATCTCTGTATAAAATTAATTGCAAGAACATCACCCAGTCCCTGCCTTCCAGTCATGTGAAGGACAATATTGACAAACTAGGTGACATATCTAGCAAATACTGGAAACATGACATATCCAGGATATACAGGCTATACCGAAGAACAGAATACACCTGCTGCTTACGGTATTGCTATTTTATGCTCAATTAGGTGCTGAGCATGTGCATGTTGGACCTTCTTTTCTCCACGTTTATGCTTTTAAAATGAATGGTATGTGCTGACAGGGATAAAATCATGTACCTGCAAACCTTTTGAGGTTACAGAGCACTAGTGGCGGAGGGGCAGAGAGAGAGGGAGACACAGAATCTGAGGCAGGCCCCAGGCTCTGAGCTGTCAGCACAGAGACTGACGCAGAACTTGAACCCACAAATTGTAAGATGATGACCTGAGCTAATGTTGGATGCTTAACCAACTGAGCCACCGAGGCACCCCTTGAGGTTACATTTAAAAGAGAAAAAAGATACTTGTGAGTGATTAACCATCAAATTGTGAAAGTAGCACAAGTATCAGCAAATAAAACAAATTATCAGTAGAGTCAGTTGGGCTGGCTGGCCTCTGAGAGTCTGTGGTCCTGGCAATCTTCATTACATAATGGAATATGCTATGGGGGATACTAATGAGATTTTTTTAAAAAAAATCTCAACCTTTCCTGGAATTCATGGTCACCTTGTCAGTAAATACAAGCATTTGTCCACCTTTGGAACTTAAGCTTTAGGATTTGAATTTTGTCTTCTCTTAGATATTATCTTTTATCTGAGGACTTGCCAGGCTGCCCTTTCTAGTAACTTATATTGATCTTTAAAAAAAAAAAAAAAAAGTTGTTAATGTTTAATTATTTGAGAGAGAGACAGGGTATGAGTGAGAGAGGAGTAGACATAGAGAGGGAGACAGAATCGAAAGCAGGTTCCAGGCTCTGAGCTGTCAGCACAGAGCCCGACGTGGGGCTTGAACTCATGAACATTGAGATCATGACCTGAGCCTGCCGGATGCCCACCGGATGCTTAACCCGACTGAGCCCCCCAAGGTGCCCTGTAACTATGTACATCTTGCTTCCATGTTACTTTCTTTGCCTTTCTTGGCTGGATTGGTAATGTTCCCACACATGGGCTTTCTTCTTCCTCACTGATACCTACTGTGCCTTTAAAAATATATTTAAATATGGGGCACCTGGGTGGCTTAGTCGGTTAAGCGTCCGACTTTCACCTAGGTCATGATCTCGCGGTTCGTGGGTTCGAGCCCCATGTCGGGCTCTGTGCTGACTGCCAGCTCAGAGCCTGGAGCCTGTTTCAGTCTGTGACTCCCTCTCTCTCTGACCCTCCCCTGCTCATGCTATCTCTCTCTCTCTCTCTCTCCTAGAAAAGAAAAAAAAACATTTAAAAATATATTTAAATAAAATGAATTTCATCAGCTTCCTCCCCCCTCTGGTTTTTACCAACCAAATAATGTCTTTAGAAATGTAAGCAACTACCCTTGCTTATTTGTGTCTTTTGCTTTTTTTCTCACACTATGCCTCTATTCTCTGAGACTTTCTCCCTTAGTCTTTGTTCCTCAAATGAATATGCACAAGACGTGTCCCTCTATCAGTCTATATAAATATTGATTTGCAAAACTAGAGAACTCCTCACCGGAATAAGAAGGAAGCAAGGAAGTCTGTATCATTGGAATGGAAGGTGTAAGAACCACTTGAGTTCTAAGCCTAAGTAAGAAGTCGATATAAAAAATGGCTAGCATTTATTGAGCACTTACTGTGTGCCAGGTAACGTTCTAATGCTTTAGATGTATTGACTCATTTCATCCACCACCACCACCACCACCACCACCACCCCCCCACCCCCGGAGTAACTCCATGAAAGAGGTACTGCCCTAGATGGAGAACTGAAACCAATGTCCAAGATCACACAGCAGATAGGATGGCAGAGCCTGTGTTTATAGTATTACATCCTTAGTCACCGAATTCATGAATTTGGGAACACTTCCTGCCACAGAGAAGTGAGTCAAGATGGCTTAGGTGTGGCATTGATTTAACAGGTTGAGATTTTTACCAGGTGCTAGAAGCGTGGCCAGGAAATGGCTTCATTTCAGGGATGAGGGAACAGATTTTAGAGATGTTAAGGAATTCGCCCAAAAGTCATACGGCTAAGAAGCCGCGGAGCTGGACTGTTTGAATCCAAAGTCCATAACGCTCTTAAACGTCTATACTACTAACAGCCTCGGAAGAATGGCAGAGGAGGAAGATCCGGATGGGGCTCCGCTTCCCTCCCCACGGAGCCTCCCTGCTTCTCGGCCGCGGGAAGCTCCAGGCTTCTGGACACGGACCTATTTACGTAAATGATATGCAAACGCAAGTAAATGTAACTTTCCGCATTTGCTGGGAGTTCAAATTACGTCGATCGGGGGAAAGCGGACAGATCCCAGTGATCCCAGTTCCGACCCCACGCCGTCTGGAGCTTCGGGGCGAGGGAGGAAGCGGCTCCGGATGGAGAGTAAAGTGACAATCGGACGAGGAAAAGCAGCCTTTCCTCCCGGGGGAGCAGAGGCGGCCGGGCGGGCAGAGGGAACCTGCAGAGGGCGGTTTCTCTCCTCTTTTCCTGTCCCACCCAGTCGGCCGGCCCCCCCACCCCCAGTCCCCGCCGGCCTCCGCAGCTCGCTGCGCGCCGGGTCCGCGGCTTCCTCCGGCTCTGTGTCCGTCGGCGGTTCTCCGCGAATCTCCGCCGTTCCCGCCCCTCGGAGAGTTCAAAAGGACGCGCGGAGTGGCGCCGGGCCCTTCCGCGGCAGCCCGTCCGACTGGTAAGGTGAGCACGCGGAGGAGGGCACCTGGGGAGGCAGAGAGGGAGCGCCGGCCGAACCCGGGGGCCGCAAGCACACCGCAGTCGCCTCGGCCGCGGGAGCGACGCCAGCCCAGAGCGACCCGAGCCGCCCGCCCCGGACGGACGGTCCCACGCGCCGCGGGCCGCCCCGGGAGCCGTGTGCCGGTAACGCTGGAGGGCCGGGGCCGGGGCGGGGCCGGGGCCGAGTCGCCGGGTCCACGCTGCGCCAGCCCCGACGCCCGCGCCGGGCGCCGAGTCCCGGGCCGGGCCGAGTGGGGCTCGGCGCTAGTGGCCGGCGGGCGGGGTTCGGCAGGGGCCGCGCAGACGGCGCAGCGGACGGGGAAGGGACGACTTGAGGGGAGGGGGCCAGGGCCCGACGGCGGCTGGTCGGGGACAGGCCCGAAGGCGACCGAGGCCCCTCACCTCCAAGCTCCTGTGCCTGGCTCCCCGCTCCCAGGCCCTGGCCCTGCCCCCCCCCACCCCCTCCCCACGCGGGCCCGGGAGCCGGTGAGTCGTGCCCTCCCGGCCCTCTCCTGACCCCTAGTGGACGGCTGAGCGCAGGCTCCAGGCTCGGGGAGCTCAGAGTACCTGTGCCCGAGGCTTGGTGAAACTGGGTGCGCTGCTAATTTGCATACTGTCGCCTAACTTTCTCAGGCCGGGAGAGATCCCTTAGGTAAATGTGGTGGCCCGGTGAAAGGATCTCGGGGTGGTACTTTCAGAGTCAGCGTACACCAGGTCCCAAAGGTCTCGGCTCTGCTCTTGGCACCTGCAGCCTGAAGAGATACTCAGGGAAACCCAAAGAGAAGGGTTTAGGACTAGCCCCAGGAGGGAAGGGTCCCACAAAAACGTGGCCCCAAAGGCTCTCCAGCCCCAGGTAGAGGCCCCTCCACCTCATGCCTGTGTTTGTCCTTCTCCCCACAGATCTGCTCTCTCTCCACTTGCTGCAATGGCTAGCCTGCTAACCACGCCTTCTCCAGAAGGTAGGTGAAGGCCTTTCCCAATACTAATGATAGAGACGCAATCGCCATTCTCCCACCCCCAGCCCAGGCCTGGAATTCCCTGAGGCCTCAGCCCAGATCCCCCGGGCTCACCTCAAAAGGTCCTGGAAGGCCCAGAGGGCAACCAGAATGCTTACTTTGGTGCAGTTTGAGTAATCTGAAATCACATGGACTTGGGCTGGTTGCCGACACTGCCACTTAAAAGTTTGTGACCTTGGATGAGTGATCTACCCTCAGAGTTCCAGTTTTCTCATCTGTAAAATGAGGGAAATAGTGCCTATCTTATGAGGCTATTCTGAAATAGCCCATATAAAACACCCAGCACCAGTGTCTCATATCTAGTAAGGACTCAGTAACATTGGTAACAAACAAGTGCTTGTTAGAGGCCAGCGTTTTCCTGGAAAGGAATTCTGCCTGCCTTTTTTTTTTTTTAATGTTTGTTTATTTTTGAGAGAGAGAACGGGGGAGGAGCAGAGAGAGGGAGACAGTGCAAGCAGGCTCTGCACTGTTAGCATAGAGCCCCATTTGGGGCTCAGACTCACGGATGGTGAAATCATGACCTGAGCCGAAGTGGGACGCTTCACCGACTAAGCCACACAGGTGCCCCTGCCCACGTTTTCACTCCACTCCTCTGATGCTACATTCCAGCATCAAAACCCATCGTTTCCTGGAGCTGTGCTCAGGCAGGAATCGATCTCTCCTTCCTCTGAGAACAGATTCCCGCCTTTTATTCAGTAATCAAGCTGAGCCAGACAAACAATCAGATAGTCACGGATTGTTTCCGTTGTGTACCAGTTAGGGGAGGGGAGGAAAAACACCTTGGTTGGTCTACACACCTTTGTCTTCGTGGACACAGCCTCATTTGTCATTAGAACAGGCATTATCTACTATACTGATATGGAAACGGGTGAGTGACAACCCCAGGGAAATCTAAGACAGTGTCCTCTGTAACTGGTGATGCACGCTTTTCAGAATGTACATTGTCCGGTGAGAGCTGAGGAAAGGGAGAAGTGGCTAGAAGCCTAGATTGGTCAGCAAAGGCTTCATGAGCACGGAATGGGCTGGAGCTTGAAGAATAGATGAGGTGTGTGCACATCAGGAGGGGAGGGGTGCAGGGGTGTTCTAGATCAGGTTAGTGCCATGTGTGAATCCACAGAGACCATATGTGTCCTAGAGGAGAGGGCAGAGGACCTCGAGAATAAACCTACCTGTAGGGAAAAGAGGTGATGTTTGGGCAGCTAACCCAGGAATTAGGACTTAGGCAAATCCTTTTCTTTCTCCTTTCTATTTGTGGTAAAATATACATATTATAAATATTATGATTTTAGCTATGTGTTGGTAGCTCAGTGGTGTTAAATACTGATGAACATTCACACTGTTGTGCAATCATTACCGCCTGTCTCCACACTGAAACTGTGTATGGATTAAACAACAACTCCCCATTGCCCCACCCTCCAGCTCTTTTTTTTTTTTTTAGTTTATTGTAAAGTTGGTTTCCATATAACACCCAGTGCTCATCCCCACAAGTGCCCTCCTCCACGCCCATCTCCCCCCTCCCCCCTCACACCCATCAGTCCTCAGTTTGTTCTCAGCATTCAAGAGTCTCTCATGGTTTGCCTCCCTCCCTCTCCCCCACCATTTCCCCCCTTCTTCTCCCCCTTGGTCCTCCGTTAAGTTCCTCCTAATCCTCCTATACGTGCAAACATATGGTATCTGTTCTTCTCTGCCTGACTTATTTCGCTCAGCATAACACCCTCAAGGTCCATCCATGTTGCTACACATGGCCAGATTTCATTCTTTCTCACTGCCATGTAGTATTCCATGGTATAGATAAGCCACATCTTCTTGATCCATTCGTCTGTTGATGGACACTTAGGCTCTTTCCATGTCTTGGCTATTGTGGAGAGTGCTGCTATGAACATTGGGGTACATGTGCTCCTATGCATCAGCACTCCTGTATCCCTTGGGTAAATTCCTAGCAGTGCTATTGGTGGGTCATAGGGGAGTTCTATTGTTAGTTTTTTGAGGAACCTCCATACTGTCTTCCGGAGGGGCTGCACCAGTTTGCATTCCCACCAACAGTGTAGGAGGGATCCCACCCTCCAGCTCTTAATGACCGGCAATATACTTCCTATCTGTATAAATTTGACTAGGTGCCTCATATAAGTGGAGTCACACAATATTTGTCCTTTTCTGTCTGGCTGTTTTCACTTAACATCTCTAGGGTTCATCCACATTGGATCATGTGTCAGAATCTCTTTCCTTTTTGAGGCTGAATGATATCACACATACATCATTATATACATGTATGTATATATATGTGACACATCATTTTCTGTATCCATTCACCCATCAATAGATTGCTCTCACCTTTTGGCTATTGTGAATAAGGCTGCTATGAATATGAATAACTTCTTGAGTACCTGCTTTCAGTTCTTTTGGGTATACTCCCAGTAGTGGAATTGCCGGATCATGTGGTGATTCTATTTAATTTTTTGGGAACCGCCAAAAAGTTTACCATAGCAGCTGCACCATTTTCACTCCCACCAGCAATGAACAAAGATTCCAATTTATCTGCATCCTTTTTTTTTTAATTTTTAATGTTTATTTATTTTTGAGAAAGAGAGACAGTGTGTGAGTGAGGGAGGGGCAGAGAGAGAGGGACACACAGAATCTGAAGCAGGCTCCAGACTCTGAGCTGTAAGCACAGAACTCAACGCAGGGCTCAAACTCATGAACCACAAGATCATGACCCGGGCTGAAGTCTGACGCTTAACTACCTGAGCCACCCAGGTGCCCCTATTTGCATCCTTAACAGCACTCATTCTTTTCTTTTCTCTTTCTTTCTTTCTGTCTTTTCTTTCCTTTTTTTTTGTTAGTAGCCATCCAAATGGGTGTGAGGTGCTATCTCTTTGTGGTCTTAATTTACATCTCCTAATGATTAGTGATGTTGAGCATCTTTTCATGTGCCATCTGCATATCTTCCTCTTTTTTTTTTTTTTGCATATCTCCTTTACATATATGTCTATTCAACTCCTTGCCCATTTTTTTAAATGTTTTTTAACGTTTATTTTATTTTTGAGAGAGAGAAACAGAGTGCGAGCAGGAGAGGGGCAGAGAGAGAGAGAGACACAGAATCTGAAGCAGGCTCTAGGCTCTGAGCTGTCAGCACAGAGCCTGACGCGGGGCTAGAACTCACAGACTGCGAGATCATGACCTGAACTGAAGTTGGATGCTTAACCGACTGAGCCATCCACACATCCCAAGTCCTTGCCCATTTTTTAATTGGCTAGTTTTGCTGTTGTGTTGAGTTTTATGTGTATATTCTTGACCCAACGAATGAGATGAATGAAGTGGTATTTTGGGACATATCATATAGTCCCCCACCCACAGGGTTCAGCAAGCATAAGTTCCTTGACAGGGCTTGTACTTTGAAGGATGGGATCATTGAGTCTAGTATGTGTCTTCCCCAGCTCCCCACCTATGCCACCTCACATCCCTTTTCCCCAGTCTGTAAAGACCTCCTAAAGGAGATCCTTTGGGAGTGTTAAAAGTGAGGGCCCTTTATGGCTTTCATGGGCCCTTGGCACTTTTGCCTTTCTGAGTCCATTCCTCCATAAAAGAAAATATATATATATATATATGTATTTATATTTATATATAATTGTATTTTTTAAGCTTGCATAGTGGCAGTATCATAGCCAGCAATACGATATCCAAGGTGTGATTATTGTGAATTGAAAAATTATACTTTACGACCATGTTGGCACAAAGAAGAATATAATATTAATATAATGAAACCATTATTTTATATTTATAACTAATAATTGATTGATATAACAATATGACAGTTTCCTTGACCTGACATTCCATTTTTTTCTTCTGATTTGAAAAGAAATTAAAGTCATTACAATTAGAATCCTCAGAAAACGCTTTCACGGGTTCCTAAAGTACTGTGGACCCTAGGTGTGCCTGCTGTGCCCAGCACATAGGCCGCCCTATAGGAAGCAGGATGGAGTGGAATTTGGCATTGTGGGCTCTGCCGCCCCCTGCCCCTCGCCAGGTAAAGCCCGTCTCTTTTGCCACCTAATTACACAGCCACGTCCTATGTTGTCTTCACTCAGAATTAGACCCTCCGCATTTTTCATCTTGCTTATTCCTTATCACAGCCCTGTGAACAGGTTTTATTCTCCTTTTACAGAAGTCAAAACTGACATTCAGGGCAATTAAGAAACGTTCAGCAATTAAATTCTCCCACGGTCATGTGCCTAATAGAGGCCGAGGCAAGATTTTTGTGCCAAGTCTGGTTTACTCTAAAGCCTGTGTGCTTTCTGCCATGGTACACCACTCTCAGAGTCTCACTCCACCCCACTGGCCCGGGCACATGAAAGAGAAGGAAGGAGAAAGGGAGCCGAATTCCAGGGCGGGTTCCCATGGAAAGGAGAATTGGGGGAGCCGCCCTTTGTTGGGCAAGTCTAGAGCAAATAAGTAGGTTGGCAGACTCAGGAGGCAAAGGATCTGATGCCTCAGTGATAAGAGATTTTGCTTGGAAACAGGGGTCACAAAGAAACCAACAGGTATCTGGGTTAACAAGAACCAGAAAAAGGGTAAGTAGGGAAAATAGATCTTGAAGTTCATTTGCTATTGTTTAGGATTTGGGTGGCGCCTCAAATCTCATTGTGGTCCCGCACCCCACACCTCCCATCTGAAAGAAAAATGGTGTTACTGTCCTTCCATGTCTGAAAAGGGAAAGAAGAGAGTAACATTATTGTTTCTCTATTTGGACAGGGAGCAGGAGAGAAATGGGGTAGCAACAGGAGAAAATGGGGGGAAAATGATAAGCCATTTACCCCCTTTTATGCCAGGCTTCCTGAACTTAAGTTTACTTGGTTGTTGTTTCTTTACTTGGTTGTTTAATTTTTTTAAACGTTTGTTCATTTTTGAGAGACAGAGAGAGACGGAGCACAAGCAGGGGAGGGGCAGAGAGAGGGAAACACAGAATCCGAAGCAGGCTCCAGGTTCCGAGCTGTCAGCACAGAGCCCGACCAGGGCTCAAACCCACAAACCATGAGATCATGACGTGAGCCAGAGTCAGACTCTTACCTGACTGAGCCACCCAGATGCCCCTGTTGTTTATTTTTTCATTAAAAAGCTGTTACATGTGAAGACGCCTGGGTGGCTCAGTCGGGTAAGCGTCCACCTCTTGGCTTCGGCTCAGGTCATGGTCTCACAGTTCGTGGGATGGAGCCCCACATCCCACCAACAGCACAGAGCCTGCTTGGGATTCTCTCTCTGTCCCTCTCTCTCTGCCCCTACGCTACTTGCTCGCTCTCTCTCTCTCTCTAAATAAATGAATGAACATTTTTAAAAATTATTTTTTAAAAAAAGCTATTACATGCCACTTAAGGAATAACTTTCTAGGCCTTTTCTATCTATATACAGATATATATATATATGTATATATATATATATTTGTGTATGTTTATAGTTTCATTTTAATTACTTTTTTCAAACATGTAATTGTATTACACATGACTGACCTTGCAATTTGCTTTTTTCATCTAACTGTATATTCTGTCCCAGTAATTGCAGATCTACCACATTCCTTTTAACAACTATATAGTGTTTCCAGAACGAATGGCCTGTAATTTATTTAATCATTCCTCTGCTGATAGGCATTCAGATATGTGTCGGCTCTTGCAAACTGTGCTACAGTGAACACCCTTTCCATTCTGCAGGAAAACTCAGGGAACCCATAACCAGTGGACACATACACAAAATGGTTAGCTGGGAGCAGAGCAGAGATGTTTCCTTACCCTGGAGAGTTGGTACTGTGTGGTGGAAAGAACCTTGGGATGAGGAGATGGATTTGAAGCCCAGCTCAGCCAACTGCTGAGTAAACTGCTGGTTGATGCAGTTTGCTCAGCTCATACGTAATGATAATACCAACCTGCTTACATCACCACCGTGGGGTGGAGATAAAATAATGTATGTTTTATAAACTAAAAATTGCAAGTATAGATTATAGTTCCTTTTTCTTTTTTAATTTTAAGTAGGCTCCATGCCCAACATGGGGCTTGAACTCACAACCCTGAGATTAAGGGGCACCTGAGTGGCTCACTGGGTTAAGCATCTGACTCTTGGACTTGGGCTCAGGTCATGATCTCGAGGTTTGTGAGATGGAGCCCTACGTTGTCTTTGGGCTCTGTAGTGACAGGGTGGACCCTGTTTGGAATTCTCTGTCCCTCTCTCTCTGCCCCTCCCCCACTTGTTTTCTGTCTCTCTCACAACCCTGAGGTTAAGAGCCGCATGCACTGGGGTGCCTGGGTGGCTTAGTCGGTTAAGCGTCTGACTTTCGCTTAGGTCATGATCTCGCGGTTCGTGGGTTCGAGCCCTGCGTCGGGCTCTGTGCTGACTGCCAGCTCAGAGCCTGGATCCTGTTTCAGTCTGTGACTCCCTCTCTCTCTGACCCTCCCCTGCTCATGCTGTCTCTCTCTCTCTCTCTCTCTCCTAGAAAAAAAAAAAGAGCCACATGCACTACCTGTTGAGCCAGCCAGGCGCCCCCACAGATTATGGTTCTGACACTTGAAGCCTGAAGACCCTAGCTCATTAGCACCTAGGACACCGCATGACCTTTAGTCTGAAAAAACTCTTTTAAATGTTCAAAATTTAATTAAAAAAAAAAAAAAACAAAAAACATTTTATCTTGGAGGAATTTAGATTTGTAGAAAAGTTGCAAAATAGTAGAGACAGTCCCCATATACCCTTCAGCCAGTTTTCCTAATGTCAGTATCTTACATGACCAGGGCACTTTGTGAAAACCAACAAATTAACATTGATATAATCCTGATAACTAACCCACAAACCTCACTGAGATTTCGCCAGTTCAGAAATTTGATTTTGAAGAGAATTCTAAAAGAACACTTTTACTTTATAAAAGAATTCCAAAATTGGGGTGCCTGGGTGGCTCAGTCAGTTAAGCATCCGACTTCAGCTCAGGTCACGATCGCGTGGTTTGTGGGTTCAAGCCCCGTGTCGGGCTCCGTGCTGACAGCTCAGAGCCTGGAGCCTGCTTCAGATTCTGTGTGTCCCTCTCTCTCTGCCCCTCCCCTACTCGTGCTCTGTCTCTCTCTCTCAAAAATAAATAAACATTTAAAAAAATTTTTTTTAATTCCAAAATTAAGGCTGAGAAAGTTCCTGAAGGTCAGCTAGTTGAACTACTCATTCTGTACTAGAATTCTCTCTCCACCCCAGGAAGCATTAGACCCCTTTTTGCACCTCCTTCTCTGGGAGGAGACCTCTCTCTCTCATTAGTTTCCGCCAGTGGTCCTCTTGCACAGGTCATCCATAGGCATATTTGAAGATAGCATTCAAATTCCAGGCTCTCCCTAAGTTTTCTCTCTGGACTTTGTCTTGCAAGCTCTCCTTATCTGATAGCATTTCCAAGCCTTTCATTATGTTGGGTACTCACCACAAAATTGTCACACCCTGACGCAGCTCTGCAGTCTTGGAGTAACACAAAGTAGGCCCACATTGTTGCCTCCATTATTAGAGACCATATGTATATTAACGGGGCCTAAGTTGACAGCAAGTTTTAAATTTATTTTTTTAATTAATTTTTAAAAATTGTTTTTTGAGAGAGAGAAAATACGTGAGCAGGGAAGGGGCAGAGAGACAGAGGGGGACAGGATCCGAAGCAGACTCTGTGCTGACAGCAGAGAGCCCAATGCGGGGCTCAAACTCACAAACCATGAGATCATGACCAGGGCTGAAGCCACACATTTAACCAACTGAGCCATCCAGGTGCCCCTAAATTTTTTTACGATTATAAAAGAAAACATGACCCTTGAACAACATGAGGATTAGAGATACCACCCTCTACACAGTCAAAAATCCATATATGACGTTTGACTCCCCCCAAACTTAATTACTAATAGCCTACTGTTGGCAAAAAGCCTTACCAGTAACAGTCGATTCACACAAACTTTGTATGTTGTACGTACTATACACTGTATTCTTACAATAAAGTAAGTTAGAGAAAAGAAAATGTTATTAAGAAAATCATAAGGAAGACAAAATTCGTTTACAGGACTATATGGTGTTTTGGGGGGGGAATCCTCCTGAAAAGTAGACCCACACAGTTCACCTCTGTGTTGTTCAAGGATCAACTGCAGTTACCATCGTAAGCGATTTAAAGACAAAGGAAAGCATGTAGAAGAAATTAAAAATCATCCAGAGTTTCACCACCTAGCTGTCACTCTGGTTGCCATTTTGGGCTGTATCTTCCAGTACCAGTTGCTTTCTACTGATCTCACTGTAAGTCTCCATATACGGTGCTGCTAAACTGTGGCGTCCCCTGCTTTCTTTATGACTAGTTGGTTTGCTGCACCTAAGACCAAGGAGTCTGTCGAATTCCTATCTTGTTCAATTTGGCCCATTTCTCCACTCCTTTGAAATCTCTCTGTTTATCAGTTAACTTGTGCCCCCTCTTGCATGGCGACTTGCACAAATTCATGGAACCTTTCCTGGGCCAGCAGGAGTCTGCCTTTACCCAGAGGGCCCTGAGCCCTTCCACACTAAGCTCGCATGGAAGGCACCAATAGAGCAGAGCACCGAAACAAAGATCTTGCAAAGGATTGAACAAGCAGTATGTTAAAAGGCAAGCAAAAAAGCAAAAAAGGCAGAGTTATTATCAGAAGGGAAAAATGATATTGAACTGCTCTTACACCTGTCTTATTGATGTAATATCTTTATTGTGAATTACAGAAAGACCTTAAATTTAGTCCGGCACGGTTTGACATCACAATATCAATTCCAAAGGAACTAAGGTCAGATCCCAGCGGAAGAACCTGTGGTTCCACGTGCGCCACTTCATTCCTTGATGTTCAGTCAGTTCTCCACGTAGGCCTTGCAGCCGCCTGTATTACTCCGCAGGACGTTAACAGCCTTACCGGTGCTCAGGTGTTCCGTGTTAAGATGTTATTTACTCCTACCGCACCTTCAACTCTCCTTAAACTCCAATCCCCATCCTCACTCTCAGTTGATGACCTTGCATTCTGTTTTCCTGAGCAAATTAAACTTTTCAGAAGGAACTGCCAGAGGCTCCCACCGCCCCCACACACCTGCCACCTGCCCCTGCATGTCAGTAACGCCGGATCTCTGCTCCGCCTGCCCCCAGCCTCTCTGTCTGTGCACTGGTCCCGACCCTGTCAAGGACGCGGTTGGAGCCACTCTCCTCCCTCACGTATCACCAGCTGTTCCCTCTCATCTGAGTTATTCCTATCCATAAATAAACATGCTGTCATTTCTCCCATCCTTAAAAAAATAAACAGAAACCTTGAGCTCCCATCCCTCTCCAACTACCGCCCCATTGCTCTGCTCGTATTTACAGGAAAAAGAGTTTATCTACATTCTGCTCCCAGTTCCTTCCCTTCCATTTTTTTTTTTTTCTTGAATCCACTGTAAACCAGGGCCTTTGATGCAGGATTTCACCAAAGCTTGTGTTGTCCAGGTTGTTCGTGAGCCCTGCATGGTCAAACCCAGTAGTGCTAGTGCTTGACCTGTTTGGCTGTTACTCCTCAGTTTCCTTTGCTCTTTCCTTTCTGGGCTCAGTCCTTGGGCCTCTTTGTCAGCACTTATTCCCTTGGTGATCTCACACACTCTCATGGGCTTCAGCATGCAGACTTTTTAAACCTCTAGTCCAGACCTCTTTCCAAAATTCCAGTCTTAACACCTGCACTTGGATACTTAATAAGCAGTCATGTACAGAATTGAACTCTGATCTTCCCTTCCAAATCTGTTCCTCCTGTAGGCCTCCCATCTCCGGTGATCCCATGCCCGCCCTCCCTCTAGTTAGTCCTCAGACATTGCTGTCACCCTTGCCGGAATCCCACCACTTTCTCACTGGGCTGCTGCTAGACCCAGTCAGTGCTTTTGAGCCAGTAGAAAAAGGCTCCCCCTTCGGGTGGATGCAGCTGTGGCCTTGGGGAGGGTACAACAACCTGCTTTTACCCCATCTTATCTTCCCACAGCCCCTTGCCCACACTGCAGTCAAAGGGAGCATTTAAAATCAGTTTCTGTTTTGGGGCACCTGGGGGTTTCAGTTGGTTAAGCATTCAACTCTTGATCTCAGCTCAAGCCTTGATCTCAGGGTCATGGATTCAAGCCCCGCATTGGGGCTTTAGAAGAAAATCAGTTTCTGTTTCAGTGACCTATTGCTGCATCACACACATCAACAATCAGTGGCTTACAACAATAGCAATTTCTTACAATTCTGTGGGTTACCTGGCATACTTCCACTGGTTTCACCTGTGCCCACTCCTACAGCTTCAATTCACTGGATGGTCTGCTGGGCTGGAAGGTCCAAGATGGGCTTCTCTCACACATCTAGCAGCTGCTACTGGCTGTGACCTGAGCGTAGGGTGGCTCAGTTTTCCCACATGGAGCCTCATCTGGTGGGCTGCATTGGGCTTCCTTACAACATGGTGGTCTCTCATTGTCTCAAAAGTGTGGTCATTGGGGGCACCTGGGTGGCTCGGTTGGTTAAGCGATGGACTGGCTCAGGTCATGATCTCGCGGTTCGTGAGCTCAGTTCATGCGTTCGAGCCCCCAGAAGTCAGGCTCTGTGCTGTCAGTGCACAGCCCACCGCAGATCCTGTTTCATCCTCTCTCTGCCTCTCCCCACTTCTTGCTCTTTTTCAGAAACAAACAAAAAAGGTGTGGTCTTTGGAATTTCAGACCCCCCCACCCCAGACCCACTAAATCAGAATCTACATTTTAACAGATCTCTCAGAGAGTCTAATGCACAACGGAGACTGCACTGTTTTGAGATATAAATCCAGTCCCTGCTTCAAAAACCTCTAAAAGGTTCTCATTTCACTGGAAAAGCCAAAGCCCTTCCATGGCCCACCACTCCCCTGGTATACAGCTTCCTCAATTCCATCTCCTCTTGCTTTCCCTTGCTCTGTTCAGAGACCTCTGTGCTGTGCCTTAGGCATGCCAAGCGTTCAACCACTCCAGGGCTTTCCAGTATTGTGGATAGCCCCACCTCACACTTGCCAGTCCCTCTGCCCAGATCCCTGCCTGGCTGCCTTCCTCACCATCTATAGGCCTTTACTCCAGTCACTTCATCAGGGAGATTCCCTGACAACCCTTATCCACATGCCAAGCCCCAACCTCCTTCCTGCTCTTTTTTCCTACATAGTACTGATCATCATCTAATAGAGTGTATCTTTAACTTATTTAGTTTATTGTCTATCTTCCCTTTCTCAGAATGTAAACTGTATGAAGAAAAGTGGTTTTTTTATTATAGTAAAATTATACATAACATAAAATTTACAATATTAAGTGTATTAAGTACATTCACATTGTTGTGTAACCATCACCACCATCCACCTCCAGAAATTTCTCGTTTTCCCAAACTGACACTCTGTATCCATTAAACAACAATCCCCCGTCTCTCCTCTGCCCAGATCCTGACAACTACCATTCTACTTCCCGTCCCCATGAATTTGACCGTTCTAGGTACCTAGTATAAGTGGAATCCATTTTGTAACATAGGTCAGAATTTCCTTTGTCCTATTATTCAGCCCTAAAGATGAAGGAAATTCTGACCCATGCAACAAAATGGATGAGCCTTTGTTCCTGAGATGTGTGCTTCCTCCTTTTAGAAGTAGATTCCCAAGAGCCTTCAGTTCCAGAAGAGACCATTTTCCTCAGAAGTAAAACTCTGATGTAGAGTCTGCCTTCTTCATTAATCCATTGTCTTCATAGAGAGGTAAATTTCTTTGTACCTCCTTCATTCGTACTTCCTGCCTCACCAGATGGCTTAGCGTAAATGGAAACTGACCAAGATCGGCGTCCAGGGTAGACACTTCTGTTGAATTTTCTGTTTGTGAAGCTCTATTGCTGGCATGTGACCTTTAGGTATAGCAAGCTTGCCTCTGATCACATCCAACGTTACAGTCAGGGAGGTTGCATATGAAGCAACATGGCATCCATATCACCCTGACACCTTTCCCCGCTTACTAGTTGCCCTTGAGCCAGTTTGCATTAAGGACTCACTCTTTGTGGCACAGCAGTGTGTAGTTGATTCTGGTTGGCTGGTTTTTCTTCCACCTTTATCCATATCTTTGAAACCCTTGAACTTTCTGGAAAGTTTCTTGTGCTGCCTCATAGTTATCTTTCATGATCTCTTCTTCTTGTTCCCTATTGGAAAAAAGAGGAAAGGACGGTAGTAGGAGGGTGAGTGTAAATACCTTGCTTGGGCATTGGAGTGGGTAGTCCTGCATTCAGATCTTGGCTCCATCCACTGTTCCTTCGTGTGTGATATGACCCATGTCACTTAACTCTCCCAGGGCCTCTGGGGCCACATTAGCAAATAAAAACTTGGAAGTGGTTGATGTTGTAAGGATTAATAAGTATGTATATAAAGCACCCAGCACAAAGCAGGGACTTAGGAAATAGCAGCTGTCATAATTGGGATCATTTGTAGAATTTCCCAAATAGGAATCATTTTCCATCCCAGATTCTCTTTCCAGGGAGTCATATGTATCTGTCCTCTGAGAGCTCCATGGTCTGGTCCCTGGTTGACCTCATCACTGTCACTTTCCCAGCATCTATGACTCTGCCTCAGGCACACAGTAGGTGCAAAGTAAATTGCTGTTGGTTGATTGAAGAGAATCCTCTTAATCTTTATACTTAAGATTCTGTACATAAACTATTCTTCTCAGTGCTTTGTATATCTTACATTTTCTAATGCTTAGGAAAGACAAAACCGGGACACCTGGGTGGCTCAGTCATTAAGGGTCCAACTCAATCTCAGCTCAGGCCTTGATCTCAGGGTTGTGAGTTCAAGCGCCATACTGGGCTCTATGCTGCGCTTGAACCCTACTTAAAAGAAAGAGAGAGAGAAAGAGAGGAGGAGAAGGAAGGAAGGAAGGAAGGAAGGGAGGAAGGAAGGAAGGGAGGAAGGAAGGAAGGAAGGAAAAGAAAAGAAAGAAAGTCAAACCTAAGAGCATCTGTACAGAAGTCTAGAAGGAATGCAAAGGAGTGCACCCAGCCCTGGGAGGTTTGGGGGAGGAAAGTGTCTGTATTAAGAAGCAGCAGTTGGAGTCTGACCAGGAAGGTAAAGTTCAGGGCAACTCTCTGACAGAAATGACATCCCATCACTTCTGCTGTATTCCGTTTGTTAGAAGTCACTGGGTCTATCCCAGGCACAGGGAGAGGGGCTTACACAAAGGTGTAAATACCAGGAGGCAAGGATCATCTGAAGCCGTCTCGCCAGCCGCCCACAACACTCCCATTTTGCAAATCAAGAAACTGAAGCTCAGAGAGACTTAATACTTAGTAACTTCCTTTAGAGTCACCTAGTAATTTGTTGCTGTAGGGTTCCAACCCAGAGCAGCTTTTAATCACTGAGCACATAGTCACCTTAAATAATATATTGATTAGTAGTGATGCTTCCGAGCTCTCTTTTAGGCTTCACCATCACCCTGCAAATTTGGTTAATGTCACCCCCCATCAGCAACACTAGAGCAGAGTGAATGGGGAGATGTAACCATTTGCCCAAGGCCATGGAGTGGCTCAGCTATCCACTCCGAATGAAAGAGAGGGGGCTCCTGGGTGGCTCAGCCAGTTGAGCGTCCGACTTCGGCTCAGGTCATGATCTCACAGTCCGTAGGCTCCAGCCCCACGTTGGGCTCTGTGCTGACAGCTTAGAGCCTGGAGCCTGCTTCGGATTCTGTGTCTCCCTCTCTCTGCTCCTCCCCTGCTCACACTGTCTCTCTCTCTCTCAAAAATAAACATTAAAAAAAGAAGGAGGAGGAGAAGAAAGAAAGAACAGAGAACAGCGGAGAACGGCTTGGCCAGGCCTCCAGGGGGCAGGTGCTGTTGGCGGCCCACCTCTGCTGTGTTGCAGGACCAGGGTCATCAGGCCTCTTCTTGGCCTGTGTAAAAAGACCCTTCACCACCACTGGCCCTGCTCAGCACTGCTCCCAGGCCCACCGCTGGTGTCTTCATTTCACTTGCCCTAGATGGAAATCTGCAGGCGTCCGGCATTAGACAGGAGTCATGCTCTTGCCCTGTGGGCCAGAGCTTTGACCCAGGTTCTTCTCTCTGCCTAGAATGTGCCCCACCTCTTGTCCCTTTTCCCCTATAAACTCCTACCCCTGCTTCAGCTCCCACCTCAAATCTTACTTCCTACGGAGGCTGCGCCTGCTAGAAGACTGGGTCAAACCCCTCTGAAACATGCTGTCCTGAGCGCCTGGCGATTTCCTGTTTCATGTATCACGGTCATTAACTGTGAACCGTGGCATGGTGGAGGGTAAGCTCCGTGAAAGTAGAGCGTTTTGCTCACCATTACGTCTCCAGTGTGCCTAGCACAGAACCTGGCAAAGGGTAGGCGGTTAATGAGTGCTGCTGTTATTGAGTAATGTCCCCTGTGGGTCCCCCCCACCCATACCTCTGTCCTGAAGTTACCTTAACTTGGTGCCTCTTCTCATTCCTCCATGAAAATGCTAACCGGGAGAGAACTAAAAGGGCTCCCTGACTTCCCGAATAAACACTTCAAAGGGACTTCTGGAGACCTCTGGTTTTGAGTGTTCCCACCCTGGGTAATGACCTTAGGGATGGGACTTTCAGGCTCTGAAGGATGGATAGAACAACAGCAAGAGGAGGTATGAGATATATTTTACGTTCAGAGAGGCCTTGTTTCAAAACTTTTTAAATTACAGGACCTACTCTGGAAGTGTAGGTAAGAGTTTTAATAAAAGAGGAGCATTCGTTTCATTATTTTAAAATAATGTTTACAATGTAGAGTTTTATAAGAACATTGAAGAAATGCATGTGCCATATAATATAAATATATATGTATATACACTCATCATTTGATCTCATTTATGTAAAACTGTGCATTCCTAACAATAGCTTACCTTTTTTTAAATGTTTACTTATTTATGAGAGAGAGAACGAGAACGAGCAAGGGATGGGCAGAGTGAGAGGGAGACACAGAATCCAAAGCAGGATCCAGGCTCTGAACTGTCAGCACAGAGCCCAGTGCGGGGCTCGAACTCACGAACTATGAGACCATGCATGACCTGAGCCGAAGTCAGACACTTAACTAAGCCACCCAGGTGCCCCACGATAACTTACCTTTATTGAGTTACTTACTACCTGTCACAACAACTCTATAAAGTAGATACTATTATCTCCATTTTGCAGATGAGGAAGCTGACACACATGGCCGGGGGGATTAGGTAATTTTCTGAAGGTAACACAGCCAGTAAAGGACGGAGTTCAGCTTCAAAGCTACTCATTTAGGCTCTAGAGCCCATACTCTTAGCCACTATATTAGGCAGAGAGAAATCCATCAAAATGTTCATTGGCTTTGGATGGTAGTTTATTTTCTCTTCTATTCTCCAAGTTTTTCCATACAGATTTACTATAGAAGTTGAATGATAGGTTTTTATTAGGGTAGAGGTAGGGTAGTAAAATTTGAAGAACAAACGTTATGTTTTAGAACAAAAAAATTCACCCCATTTCCTCTTTCACTTTTCTAAATATTCCAGAAGAACTGATGACCACCCCAATCCTGCAGGCCACTGAAACCCTGTCCCCAGAAGCTGAGGCCAGCACGGCACTCATAGCAGGTAACAAAGTCCTAAACCAAATCCAAGAGACCTTTTGAATTCAAGGGCTATCTTGCTCCACAGACCAGACACCCAGTGTGGTGAGCTAGGGTATTTCCTGTGCAGGAAAACAGCACAGATTAGAGACCAAATCCAGGAATGGACTAGTTTTGGCATGTAGATTATTTTATGCACATACACACAAGGCTGTAAGAGACTGTTAGAGACTTCATGCCAGAGACACTGCCTGTAGATGTGGGAAGTGGCCACAAATAGCACGAAAGCACGTACGGGCGCTGCGCTCCAGTATGTGGGCAGAGATGAGGATGTGGTTTGTCAAGTGGGTGAGGAAGAGGATGGGAGGGATCAGAGCAATCCCTGCAGGAGGCTGTGGATTTAAAAATGCCTTCCTCTTGGGAGAAGCTATTTCCTGTTTCCCTCCTTCCTGTTTCTATCATAATCATCAGGAACTGGGTGAGAGGGAGTTGTTTTGTCAGAAATCAAAAGCCGTGTGTCCTTAGCTTAAGCACCAAGATACTCCAGGGGTCATGCACTATGGAAGTTGAACTTGTGGGGGAACATGGATCTGAGAGTGGACACTGGTTAACTCGAATGGGAGGGTCCTTGTAAATAGTGAGGGAGTCGTCAATTTCAGTGGGCCCCATGAATTACTGAGACCTCAATCCTGAAACACCTCTGCATTTTCCCTCTCCTTTCCAAGTTGTTATCACCGTGGTCTTCCTCACCCTGCTCTCAGTCGTGATCTTGATCTTCTTTTACCTGTACAAGAACAAAGGCAGCTACGTCACCTACGAACCTGCAGAAGGCGAGCCCGGTGCCATCCTCCAAATGGAGAGTGACTCAGCCAAGGGCAGGGAGAAGGAGGAATATTTCATCTAATGATTTCCGGGCCCCAGGGAGCTTACCCAGGCTCCAGGGCTCACACACTATTTAATTTATTAGGTGAAAGTTTTATCTGAAACCAGTGAGAAGCACTGATCGGTAGGGGCAAACCTGAGCTCCTTCTAGGACACAGGCCCAAATGAATGCCAGCATCACCGACACCAGGGACAAGGAGAAAACTGCTTACGACGTCTTTCGCCAGTCCTTTCTAATATAGTGGGTTTCCGTGGCTGCCCAGCAAGGTGGAGCTATACCAGACAACATGAGTCTGTGTCCAGTCATCTTCCAGTTTTTCAAGGTCAAAGGGAAGGAGAGTTAACAGTCGCTGGCTGCTCCTCTGTCCCCTACCTGGTCAACTAGTTGACAGCCTGAGCAGAGATCGTGTCGGTAACAAGCTCTTGCCAGGTGCTGGGTAACAGGCCAGACCAGCAGGGGCAGGAGACTATGGAAACCTCACCTCCTGATGAATTGTGCTACATCTCCTGAGCCTTTTTCCTTTCCATATTCCCCAACAACTTTACACTGATGGTATTTTTATCACAATTAAAAAGGTTCATTGATAATAGATTTCCGATTCTCCTGTGCCAGAAATAACTACCTTCATATTTTGACTTATCCAGGCTTAAATTTTTTTAATGTGTATTTATTTTTGAGAGAGATAGTGGGGAGGGCCAGAGAGAAAGGGAGACAGAGGATCCGTGCTGACAGCAAAGAGCCCTCTGCGGGGCTTGAACCCATGAACCGCGAGATCATGACCTGAGCCAAAATCTGACACTTAACTGAGCCACCCAGGTGCCCCCAGGCTTAAACGTTTTTTGACCTTTTCTTTTGCTTATTTAACTCCTTTGTATGTGCTCTCTCCCAAGCTAAGAACCCTAGGGAAGTTTCAGAAGTTCCAGAACCATCTCAGGAGTTTCAAACAAAAGTGGTCATGGGAAGCTTGTCCCAGAGAAGTGTCATTAGAAACATCCCTAGGATAATGGTTTGCCTTCCATCCTGGAAAGGGCCAGTTTCCCAGACACGTTCTATGTATACATAGAGAGAACCAATCTCCCTAACATTTTACCCACCAATGTCCTTTGAATCAGGCCCAGAGAAGCCTCTTGGATCTGTCCCAAAATTAGAGGTGTTTAAAAGATACAGTGTGGGGCGCCTGGGTGGCTCAGTCGGTTAGGCGTCCAACTTTGGCTCAGGTCATGCTCTCACAGTTCGTGGGCTCAAGCCCCGCATCAGGCTCTGTGCTGACAGCTAGCTCAGAGCCTAGAGCCTGTTTCAGATTCTGTATCTCCCTCTCTCTCTCTGACCCTCCCCTGCTCACGCTGCCTCTCTCTCTCTTAGAAATAAATAAAACAGGGGCGCCTGGGTGGCTTAGTCGGTTAAGCATCCGACTTTCGCTTAGGTCATGATCTCGCGGTTCGTGGGTTCGAGCCCCACGTCGGGCTCTGTGCTGCCAGCTCACAGCCTGGAGCCTATTTCAGAGTCTGTGTCTCCCTCTCTCTCTGACCCTCCCCTGCTCACGCTGTCTCTCTC